>NC_080404.1:1832727-2136931 GCF_030265065.1 Corythoichthys intestinalis
TTTTGATGTTAACTCCCAAACCGCTGCGCAGAAGTCAACCAAACTTCACCCATTAGTGTATTGTATCACAATCTAGTAGTTACATGTAGAAATTTGGTTCTAGGACATTTAATTTGAGCGCAATCCTCAAACTTAGGTCAAAAAAGCCATTTAAGCCTTTTCACAGTGAGATCTATGCGATATGGCCGAGAAATGTAATTTTGATGTTAACTCCCAAACCGCTGCGCAGAAGTCAATCAAACTTCACCCAATAGTGTATTGTATCACATTCTAGTAGTTACATTTGAAAATTTCGTTCTAGGACATTTGGTTTGAGCGCAATCATTAAACTTAGGTCAAAAAAGCCATTTAAGCCTTTTCACAGTGAGATCTATGCGATATGGCCGAGAAATGTAATTTTGATGTTAACTCCCAAACCGCTGCGCAGAAGTTAACCAAACTTCACCCAATAGTGTATTGTATCACAATCTAGTAGTTACATTTGAAAATTTTGTTCTAGGACATTTTGTTTGAACGCAATCATCAAACTTAATTAAAAAAGTCATTTAAGCCTTTTCACAGTGAGATCTATGCGATATGGCCGAGAAATGTAATTTTGATGTTAACTCCCAAACCGCTGCACAGAAGTCAACCAAACTTCAACCATTAGTGTATTGTATCACAATCTAGTAGTTACATGTGGAAATTTAGTTATAGGACATTTGATTTGAGCGCAATCCTCAAACTTAGGTCAAAAAAGCCATTTAAGCCTTTTCACAGTGAGATCTATGCGATATGGCCGAGAAATGTAATTTTGATGTTAACTCCCAAACCGCTGCGCAGAAGTCAACCAAACTTCACCCAATAGTGTATTGTATCACAATCTAGTAGTTACATTTGAAAATTTTGTTCTAGGATATTTTGTTTGAGCGCAATCATCAAACTTAATTAAAAAAGTCATTTAAGCCTTTTCACAGTGAGATCTATGCGATATGGCCGAGAAATGTAATTTTGATGTTAACTCCCAAACCGCTGCGCAGAAGTCAACCAAACTTCACCCATTAGTGTATTGTATCACAATCTAGTAGTTACATGTAGAAATTTGGTTCTAGGACATTTAATTTGAGCGCAATCCTCAAACTTAGGTCAAAAAAGCCATTTAAGCCTTTTCACAGTGAGATCTATGCGATATGGCCGAGAAATGTAATTTTGATGTTAACTCCCAAACCGCTGCGCAGAAGTCAATCAAACTTCACCCAATAGTGTATTGTATCACATTCTAGTAGTTACATTTGAAAATTTCGTTCTAGGACATTTGGTTTGAGCGCAATCATTAAACTTAGGTCAAAAAAGCCATTTAAGCCTTTTCACAGTGAGATCTATGCGATATGGCCGAGAAATGTAATTTTGATGTTAACTCCCAAACCGCTGCGCAGAAGTCAACTAAACTTCACCCAATAGTGTATTGTATCACATTCTAGTAGTTACATTTAAAAATTTCGTTCTAGGACATTTGGTTTGAGCGCAATCATTAAACTTAATTAAAAAAGTCATTTAAGCCTTTTCACAGTGAGATCTATGCGATATGGCCGAGAAATGTAATTTTGATGTTAACTCCCAAACCGCTGCGCAGAAGTCAACCAAACTTCACCCATTAGTGTATTGTATCACAATCTAGTAATTACATGTGGAAATTTGGTTCTAGGACATTTGATTTGAGCGCAATCCTCAAACTTAGGTCAAAAAAGCCATTTAAGCCTTTTCACAGTGAGATCTCTGCGATATGGCCGAGAAATGTAATTTTGATGTTAACTCCCAAACCGCTGCGCAGAAGTCAACCAAACTTCACCCAATAGTGTATTGTATCACAATCTAGTAGTTACATTTGAAAATTTTGTTCTAGGATATTTTGTTTGAACGCAATCATCAAACTTAATTAAAAAAGTCATTTAAGCCTTTTCACAGTGAGATCTATGCGATATGGCCGAGAAATGTAATTTTGATGTTAACTCCCAAACCGCTGCGCAGAAGTCAACCAAACTTCACCCATTAGTGTATTGTATCACAATCTAGTAGTTACATGTGGAAATTTGGTTATTGGACATTTGATTTGAGCGCAATCCTCAAACTTAGGTCAAAAAAGCCATTTAAGCCTTTTCACAGTGAGATCTATGCGATATGGCCGAGAAATGTAATTTTGATGTTAACTCCCAAACCGCTGCGCAGAAGTCAACCAAACTTCACCCATTAGTGTATTGTATCACAATCTAGTAGTTACATGTAGAAATTTGGTTCTAGGACATTTGATTTGAGCGCAATCCTCAAACTTAGGTCAAAAAAGCCATTTAAGCCTTTTCACAGTGAGATCTATGCGATATGGCCGAGAAATGTAATTTTGATGTTAACTCCCAAACCGCTGCGCAGAAGTCAACCAAACTTCACCCAATAGTGTATTGTATCACAATCTAGTAGTTACATTTGAAAATTTTGTTCTAGGATATTTTGTTTGAGCGCAATCATCAAACTTAATTAAAAAAGTCATTTAAGCCTTTTCACAGTGAGATCTATGCGATATGGCCGAGAAATGTAATTTTGATGTTAACTCCCAAACCGCTGCGCAGAAGTCAACCAAACTTCACCCATTAGTGTATTGTATCACAATCTAGTAGTTACATGTAGAAATTTGGTTCTAGGACATTTAATTTGAGCGCAATCCTCAAACTTAGGTCAAAAAAGCCATTTAAGCCTTTTCACAGTGAGATCTATGCGATATGGCCGAGAAATGTAATTTTGATGTTAACTCCCAAACCGCTGCGCAGTAGTCAATCAAACTTCACCCAATAGTGTATTGTATCACATTCTAGTAGTTACATTTGAAAATTTCGTTCTAGGACATTTGGTTTGAGCGCAATCATTAAACTTAGGTCAAAAAAGCCATTTAAGCCTTTTCACAGTGAGATCTATGCGATATGGCCGAGAAATGTAATTTTGATGTTAACTCCCAAACCGCTGCGCAGAAGTCAACTAAACTTCACCCAATAGTGTATTGTATCACATTCTAGTAGTTACATTTAAAAATTTCGTTCTAGGACATTTGGTTTGAGCGCAATCATTAAACTTAATTAAAAAAGTCATTTAAGCCTTTTCACAGTGAGATCTATGCGATATGGCCGAGAAATGTAATTTTGATGTTAACTCCCAAACCGCTGCGCAGAAGTAAACCAAACTTCACCCATTAGTGTATTGTATCACAATCTAGTAATTACATGTGGAAATTTGGTTCTAGGACATTTGATTTGAGCGCAATCCTCAAACTTAGGTCAAAAAAGCCATTTAAGCCTTTTCACAGTGAGATCTCTGCGATATGGCCGAGAAATGTAATTTTGATGTTAACTCCCAAACCGCTGCGCAGAAGTCAACCAAACTTCACCCAATAGTGTATTGTATCACAATCTAGTAGTTACATTTGAAAATTTTGTTCTATGACATTTTGTTTGAAAGCAATCATCAAACTTAATTAAAAAAGTCATTTAAGCCTTTTCACAGTGAGATCTATGCGATATGGCCGAGAAATGTAATTTTGATGTTAACTCCCAAACCGCTGCGCAGAAGTCAACTAAACTTCACCCAATAGTGTATTGTATCACATTCTAGTAGTTACATTTGAAAATTTCGTTCTAGGACATTTGGTTTGAGCGCAATCATTAAACTTAATTAAAAAAGTCATTTAAGCCTTTTCACAGTGAGATCTATGCGATATGGCCGAGAAATGTAATTTTGATGTTAACTCCCAAACCGCTGCGCAGAAGTCAACCAAACTTCACCCATTAGTGTATTGTATCACAATCTAGTAGTTACATGTGGAAATTTGGTTATTGGACATTTGATTTGAGCGCAATCCTCAAACTTAGGTCAAAAAAGCCATTTAAGCCTTTTCACAGTGAGATCTATGCGATATGGCCGAGAAATGTAATTTTGATGTTAACTCCCAAACCGCTGCGCAGAATTCAACCAAACTTCACCCAATAGTGTATTGTATCACATTCTAGTAGTTACATTTGAAAATTTCGTTCTAGGACATTTGGTTTGAGCGCAATCTTTAAACTTAGGTCAAAAAAGCCATTTAAGCCTTTTCACAGTGAGATCTATGCGATATGGCCGAGAAATGTAATTTTGATGTTAACTCCCAAACCGCTGCGCAGAAGTCAATCAAACTTCACCCAATAGTGTATTGTATCACAATCTAGTAGTTACATTTGAAAATTTTGTTCTAGGACATTTTGTTTGAACGCAATCATCAAACTTAATTAAAAAAGTCATTTAAGCCTTTTCACAGTGAGATCTATGCGATATGGCCGAGAAATGTAATTTTGATGTTAACTCCCAAACCGCTGCGCAGAAGTCAACCAAACTTCACCCAATAGTGTATTGTATCACAATCTAGTAGTTACATTTGGAAATTTGGTTCTTGGACATTTGATTTGAGCGCAATCCTCAAACTTAGGTCAAAAAAGCCATTTAAGCCTTTTCACAGTGAGATCTATGCGATATGGCCGAGAAATGTAATTTTGATGTTAACTCCCAAACCGCTGCGCAGAAGTCAACCAAACTTCACCCAATAGTGTATTGTATCACAATCTAGTAGTTACATTTGAAAATTTTGTTCTAGGACATTTTGTTTGAACGCAATCATCAAACTTAATTAAAAAAGTCATTTAAGCCTTTTCACAGTGAGATCTATGCGATATGGCCGAGAAATGTAATTTTGATGTTAACTCCCAAACCGCTGCGCAGAAGTCAACCAAACTTCACCCATTAGTGTATTGTATCACAATCTAGTAGTTACATGTGGAAATTTGGTTATTGGACATTTGATTTGAGCGCAATCCTCAAACTTAGGTCAAAAAAGCCATTTAAGCCTTTTCACAGTGAGATCTATGCGATATGGCCGAGAAATGTAATTTTGATGTTAACTCCCAAACCGCTGCGCAGAATTCAACCAAACTTCACCCAATAGTGTATTGTATCACATTCTAGTAGTTACATTTGAAAATTTCGTTCTAGGACATTTGGTTTGAGCGCAATCTTTAAACTTAGGTCAAAAAAGCCATTTAAGCCTTTTCACAGTGAGATCTATGCGATATGGCCGAGAAATGTAATTTTGATGTTAACTCCCAAACCGCTGCGCAGAAGTCAATCAAACTTCACCCAATAGTGTATTGTATCACAATCTAGTAGTTACATTTGAAAATTTTGTTCTAGGACATTTTGTTTGAACGCAATCATCAAACTTAATTAAAAAAGTCATTTAAGCCTTTTCACAGTGAGATCTATGCGATATGGCCGAGAAATGTAATTTTGATGTTAACTCCCAAACCGCTGCGCAGAAGTCAACCAAACTTCACCCAATAGTGTATTGTATCACAATCTAGTAGTTACATTTGGAAATTTGGTTCTTGGACATTTGATTTGAGCGCAATCCTCAAACTTAGGTCAAAAAAGCCATTTAAGCCTTTTCACAGTGAGATCTATGCGATATGGCCGAGAAATGTAATTTTGATGTTAACTCCCAAACCGCTGCGCAGAAGTCAACCAAACTTCACCCAATAGTGTATTGTATCACAATCTAGTAGTTACATTTGAAAATTTTGTTCTAGGACATTTTGTTTGAACGCAATCATCAAACTTAATTAAAAAAGTCATTTAAGCCTTTTCACAGTGAGATCTATGCGATATGGCCGATAAAATGTAATTTTGATGTTAACTCCCAAACCGCTGTGCAGAAGTCAACCAAACTTCACCCAATAGTGTATTTTATCACAATCTAGTAGTTACATTTGGAAATTTAGTTATAGGACATTTGATTTGAGCGCAATCTTCAAACTTAATTAAAAAAAGTCATTTAAGCCTTTTCACAGTGAGATCTATGCGATATGGCCGAGAAATGTAATTTTGATGTTCACTCCCAAACCGCTGCGCAGAAGTCAACCAAACTTCAACCATTAGTGTATTGTATCACAATCTAGTAGTTACATGTGGAAATTTGGTTCTAGGACATTTGATTTGAGCGCAATCCTCAAACTTAGGTCAAAAAAGCCATTTAAGCCTTTTCACAGTGAGATCTATGCGATATGGCCGAGAAATGTAATTTTGATGTTAACTCCCAAACCGCTGCGCAGAAGTCAACCAAACTTCACCCAATAGTGTATTGTATCACAATCTAGTAGTTACATTTGAAAATTTTGTTCTAGGATATTTTGTTTGAGCGCAATCATCAAACTTAATTAAAAAAGTCATTTAAGCCTTTTCACAGTGAGATCTATGCGATATGGCCGAGAAATGTAATTTTGATGTTAACTCCCAAACCGCTGCGCAGAAGTCAACCAAACTTCACCCATTAGTGTATTGTATCACAATCTAGTAGTTACATGTAGAAATTTGGTTCTAGGACATTTAATTTGAGCGCAATCCTCAAACTTAGGTCAAAAAAGCCATTTAAGCCTTTTCACAGTGAGATCTATGCGATATGGCCGAGAAATGTAATTTTGATGTTAACTCCCAAACCGCTGCGCAGAAGTCAATCAAACTTCACCCAATAGTGTATTGTATCACATTCTAGTAGTTACATTTGAAAATTTCGTTCTAGGACATTTGGTTTGAGCGCAATCATTAAACTTAGGTCAAAAAAGCCATTTAAGCCTTTTCACAGTGAGATCTATGCGATATGGCCGAGAAATGTAATTTTGATGTTAACTCCCAAACCGCTGCGCAGAAGTCAACTAAACTTCACCCAATAGTGTATTGTATCACATTCTAGTAGTTACATTTGAAAATTTCGTTCTAGGACATTTGGTTTGAGCGCAATCATTAAACTTAATTAAAAAAGTCATTTAAGCCTTTTCACAGTGAGATCTATGCGATATGGCCGAGAAATGTAATTTTGATGTTAACTCCCAAACCGCTGCGCAGAAGTCAACCAAACTTCACCCATTAGTGTATTGTATCACAATCTAGTAATTACATGTGGAAATTTGGTTCTAGGACATTTGATTTGAGCGCAATCCTCAAACTTAGGTCAAAAAAGCCATTTAAGCCTTTTCACAGTGAGATCTCTGCGATATGGCCGAGAAATGTAATTTGGATGTTAACTCCCAAACCGCTGCGCAGAAGTCAACCAAACTTCACCCAATAGTGTATTGTATCACAATCTAGTAGTTACATTTGAAAATTTTGTTCTATGACATTTTGTTTGAACGCAATCATCAAACTTAATTAAAAAAGTCATTTAAGCCTTTTCACAGTGAGATCTATGCGATATGGCCGAGAAATGTAATTTTGATGTTAACTCCCAAACCGCTGCGCAGAAGTCAACCAAACTTCACCCATTAGTGTATTGTATCACAATCTAGTAGTTACATGTGGAAATTTGGTTATTGGACATTTGATTTGAGCGCAATCCTCAAACTTAGGTCAAAAAAGCCATTTAAGCCTTTTCACAGTGAGATCTATGCGATATGGCCGAGAAATAAAATTTTGATGTTAACTCCCAAACCGCTGCGCAGAAGTCAACCAAACTTCACCCATTAGTGTATTGTATCACAATCTAGTAGTTACATGTAGAAATTTGGTTCTAGGACATTTGATTTGAGCGCAATCCTCAAACTTAGGTCAAAAAAGCCATTTAAGCCTTTTCACAGTGAGATCTATGCGATATGGCCGAGAAATGTAATTTTGATGTTAACTCCCAAACCGCTGCGCAGAAGTCAACCAAACTTCACCCAATAGTGTATTGTATCACAATCTAGTAGTTACATTTGAAAATTTTGTTCTAGGATATTTTGTTTGAGCGCAATCATTAAACTTAGGTCAAAAAAGCCATTTAAGCCTTTTCACAGTGAGATCTATGCGATATGGCCGAGAAATGTAATTTTGATGTTAACTCCCAAACCGCTGCGCAGAAGTCAACTAAACTTCACCCAATAGTGTATTGTATCACATTCTAGTAGTTACATTTGAAAATTTTGTTCTATGACATTTTGTTTGAACGCAATCATCAAACTTAATTAAAAAAGTCATTTAAGCCTTTTCACAGTGAGATCTATGCGATATGGCCGAGAAATGTAATTTTGATGTTAACTCCCAAACCGCTGCGCAGAAGTCAACCAAACTTCACCCAATAGTGTATTGTATCACAATCTAGTAGTTACATTTGAAAATTTTGTTCTAGGATATTTTGTTTGAGCGCAATCATCAAACTTAATTAAAAAAGTCATTTAAGCCTTTTCACAGTGAGATCTATGCGCTATGGCCGAGAAATGTAATTTTGATGTTAACTCCCAAACCGCTGCGCAGAAGTCAACCAAACTTCACCCATTAGTGTATTGTATCACAATCTAGTAGTTACATGTAGAAATTTGGTTCTAGGACATTTAATTTGAGCGCAATCCTCAAACTTAGGTCAAAAAAGCCATTTAAGCCTTTTCACAGTGAGATCTATGCGATATGGCCGAGAAATGTAATTTTGATGTTAACTCCCAAACCGCTGCGCAGAAGTCAATCAAACTTCACCCAATAGTGTATTGTATCACATTCTAGTAGTTACATTTGAAAATTTCGTTCTAGGACATTTGGTTTGAGCGCAATCATTAAACTTAGGTCAAAAAAGCCATTTAAGCCTTTTCACAGTGAGATCTATGCTATATGGCCGAGAAATGTAATTTTGATGTTAACTCCCAAACCGCTGCGCAGAAGTCAACTAAACTTCACCCAATAGTGTATTGTATCACATTCTAGTAGTTACATTTGAAAATTTCGTTCTAGGACATTTGGTTTGAGCGCAATCATTAAACTTAATTTAAAAAGTCATTTAAGCCTTTTCACAGTGAGATCTATGCGATATGGCCGAGAAATGTAATTTTGATGTTCACTCCCAAACCGCTGCGCAGAAGTAAACCAAACTTCACCCATTAGTGTATTGTATCACAATCTAGTAATTACATGTGGAAATTTGGTTCTAGGACATTTGATTTGAGCGCAATCCTCAAACTTAGGTCAAAAAAGCCATTTAAGCCTTTTCACAGTGAGATCTATGCGATATGGCCGAGAAATGTAATTTTGATGTTAACTCCCAAACCGCTGCGCAGAAGTAAACCAAACTTCACCCAATAGTGTTTTGTATCACAATCTAGTAGTTACATTTGAAAATTTTGTTCTAGGATATTTTGTTTGAGCGCAATCATCAAACTTAATTAAAAAAGTCAATTAAGCCTTTTCACTGTGAGATCTATGCGATATGGCCGAGAAATGTAATTTTGATGTTAACTCCCAAACCGCTGCGCAGAAGTCAACCAAACTTCACCCATTAGTGTATTGTATCACAATCTAGTAGTTACATGAAGAAATTTGGTTCTAGGACATTTAATTTGAGCGCAATCCTCAAACTTAGGTCAAAAAAGCCATTTAAGCCTTTTCACAGTGAGATCTATGCGATATGGCCGAGAAATGTAATTTTGATGTTAACTCCCAAACCGCTGCGCAGAAGTCAATCAAACTTCACCCAATAGTGTATTGTATCACATTCTAGTAGTTACATTTGAAAATTTCGTTCTAGGACATTTGGTTTGAGCGCAATCATTAAACTTAGGTCAAAAAAGCCATTTAAGCCTTTTCACAGTGAGATCTATGCGATATGGCCGAGAAATGTAATTTTGATGTTAACTCCCAAACCGCTGCGCAGAAGTCAACTAAACTTCACCCAATAGTGTATTGTATCACATTCTAGTAGTTACATTTGAAAATTTCGTTCTAGGACATTTGGTTTGAGCGCAATCATTAAACTTAATTAAAAAAGTCATTTAAGCCTTTTCACAGTGAGATCTATGCGATATGGCCGAGAAATGTAATTTTGATGTTAACTCCCAAACCGCTGCGCAGAAGTCAACCAAACTTCACCCAATAGTGTATTGTATCACAATCTAGTAGTTACATGTGGAAATTTGGTTCTAGGACATTTGGTTTGAGCGCAATCCTCAAACTTAGGTCAAAAAAGCCATTTAAGCCTTTTCACAGTGAGATCTCTGCGATATGGCCGAGAAATGTAATTTTGATGTTAACTCCCAAACCGCTGCGCAGAAGTCAACCAAACTTCACCCAATAGTGTATTGTATCACAATCTAGTAGTTACATTTGAAAATTTTGTTCTATGACATTTTGTTTGAACGCAATCATCAAACTTAATTAAAAAAGTCATTTAAGCCTTTTCACAGTGAGATCTATGCGATATGGCCGAGAAATGTAATTTTGATGTTAACTCCCAAACCGCTGCGCAGAAGTCAACCAAACTTCACCCATTAGTGTATTGTATCACAATCTAGTAGTTACATGTGGAAATTTGGTTATTGGACATTTGATTTGAGCGCAATCCTCAAACTTAGGTCAAAAAAGCCATTTAAGCCTTTTCACAGTGAGATCTATGCGATATGGCCGAGAAATGTAATTTTGATGTTAACTCCCAAACCGCTGCGCAGAAGTCAACCAAACTTCACCCAATAGTGTATTGTATCACATTCTAGTAGTTACATTTGAAAATTTCGTTCTAGGACATTTGGTTTGAGCGCAATCTTTAAACTTAGGTCAAAAAAGCCATTTAAGCCTTTTCACAGTGAGATCTATGCGATATGGCCGAGAAATGTAATTTTGATGTTAACTCCCAAACCGCTGCGCAGAAGTCAATCAAACTTCACCCAATAGTGTATTGTATCACAATCTAGTAGTTACATTTGAAAATTTTGTTCTAGGACATTTTGTTTAAACGCAATCATCAAACTTAATTAAAAAAGTCATTTAAGCCTTTTCACAGTGAGATCTATGCGATATGGCCGAGAAATGTAATTTTGATGTTAACTCCCAAACCGCTGCGCAGAAGTCAACCAAACTTCACCCAATAGTGTATTGTATCACAATCTAGTAGTTACATTTGGAAATTTGGTTCTTGGACATTTGATTTGAGCGCAATCCTCAAACTTAGGTCAAAAAAGCCATTTAAGCCTTTTCACAGTGAGATCTATGCGATATGGCCGAGAAATGTAATTTTGATGTTAACTCCCAAACCGCTGCGCAGAAGTTAACCAAACTTCACCCAATAGTGTATTGTATCACAATCTAGTAGTTACATTTGAAAATTTTGTTCTAGGACATTTTGTTTGAACGCAATCATCAAACTTAATTAAAAAAGTCATTTAAGCCTTTTCACAGTGAGATCTATGCGATATGGCCGAGAAATGTAATTTTGATGTTAACTCCCAAACCGCTGCGCAGAAGTCAACCAAACTTCACCCAATAGTGTATTTTATCACAATCTAGTAGTTACATTTGGAAATTTAGTTATAGGACATTTGATTTGAGCGCAATCTTCAAACTTAATTAAAAAAAGTCATTTAAGCCTTTTCACAGTGAGATCTATGCGATATGGCCGAGAAATGTAATTTTGATGTTCACTCCCAAACCGCTGCGCAGAAGTCAACCAAACTTCAACCATTAGTGTATTGTATCACAATCTAGTAGTTACATGTGGAAATTTGGTTCTAGGACATTTGATTTGAGCGCAATCCTCAAACTTAGGTCAAAAAAGCCATTTAAGCCTTTTCACAGTGAGATCTATGCGATATGGCCGAGAAATGTAATTTTGATGTTAACTCCCAAACCGCTGCGCAGAAGTCAACCAAACTTCACCCAATAGTGTATTGTATCACAATCTAGTAGTTACATTTGAAAATTTTGTTCTAGGATATTTTGTTTGAGCGCAATCATCAAACTTAATTAAAAAAGTCATTTAAGCCTTTTCACAGTGAGATCTATGCGATATGGCCGAGAAATGTAATTTTGATGTTAACTCCCAAACCGCTGCGCAGAAGTCAACCAAACTTCACCCATTAGTGTATTGTATCACAATCTAGTAGTTACATGTAGAAATTTGGTTCTAGGACATTTAATTTGAGCGCAATCCTCAAACTTAGGTCAAAAAAGCCATTTAAGCCTTTTCACAGTGAGATCTATGCGATATGGCCGAGAAATGTAATTTTGATGTTAACTCCCAAACCGCTGCGCAGAAGTCAATCAAACTTCACCCAATAGTGTATTGTATCACATTCTAGTAGTTACATTTAAAAATTTCGTTCTAGGACATTTGGTTTGAGCGCAATCATTAAACTTAGGTCAAAAAAGCCATTTAAGCCTTTTCACAGTGAGATCTATGCGATATGGCCGAGAAATGTAATTTTGATGTTAACTCCCAAACCGCTGCGCAGAAGTCAACTAAACTTCACCCAATAGTGTATTGTATCACATTCTAGTAGTTACATTTGAAAATTTCGTTCTAGGACATTTGGTTTGAGCGCAATCATTAAACTTAATTAAAAAAGTCATTTAAGCCTTTTCACAGTGAGATCTATGCGATATGGCCGAGAAATGTAATTTTGATGTTAACTCCCAAACCGCTGCGCAGAAGTCAACCAAACTTCACCCATTAGTGTATTGTATCACAATCTAGTAATTACATGTGGAAATTTGGTTCTAGGACATTTGATTTGAGCGCAATCCTCAAACTTAGGTCAAAAAAGCCATTTAAGCCTTTTCACAGTGAGATCTATGCGATATGGCCGAGAAATGTAATTTTGATGTTAACTCCCAAACCGCTGCGCAGAAGTCAACCAAACTTCACCCAATAGTGTATTGTATCACAATCTAGTAGTTACATTTGAAAATTTTGTTCTAGGATATTTTGTTTGAGCGCAATCATCAAACTTAATTAAAAAAGTCATTTAAGCCTTTTCACAGTGAGATCTATGCGATATGGCCGAGAAATGTAATTTTGATGTTAACTCCCAAACCGCTGCGCAGAAGTCAACCAAACTTCACCCATTAGTGTATTGTATCACAATCTAGTAGTTACATGTAGAAATTTGGTTCTAGGACATTTAATTTGAGCGCAATCCTCAAACTTAGGTCAAAAAAGCCATTTAAGCCTTTTCACAGTGAGATCTATGCGATATGGCCGAGAAATGTAATTTTGATGTTAACTCCCAAACCGCTGCGCAGAAGTCAATCAAACTTCACCCAATAGTGTATTGTATCACATTCTAGTAGTTACATTTAAAAATTTCGTTCTAGGACATTTGGTTTGAGCGCAATCATTAAACTTAGGTCAAAAAAGCCATTTAAGCCTTTTCACAGTGAGATCTATGCGATATGGCCGAGAAATGTAATTTTGATGTTAACTCCCAAACCGCTGGGCAGAAGTCAACCAAACTTCACCCATTAGTGTATTGTATCACAATCTAGTAGTTACATGTGGAAATTTGGTTATTGGACATTTGATTTGAGCGCAATCCTCAAACTTAGGTCAAAAAAGCCATTTAAGCCTTTTCACAGTGAGATCTATGCGATATGGCCGAGAAATGTAATTTTGATGTTAACTCCCAAACCGCTGCGCAGAAGTCAACCAAACTTCACCCATTAGTGTATTGTATCACAATCTAGTAGTTACATGTAGAAATTTGGTTCTAGGACATTTGATTTGAGCGCAATCCTCAAACTTAGGTCAAAAAAGCCATTTAAGCCTTTTCACAGTGAGATCTATGCGATATGGCCGAGAAATGTAATTTTGATGTTAACTCCCAAACCGCTGCGCAGAAGTCAACCAAACTTCACCCAATAGTGTATTGTATCACAATCTAGTAGTTACATTTGAAAATTTTGTTCTAGGATATTTTGTTTGAGCGCAATCATCAAACTTAATTAAAAAAGTCATTTAAGCCTTTTCACAGTGAGATCTATGCGATATGGCCGAGAAATGTAATTTTGATGTTAACTCCCAAACCGCTGCGCAGAAGTCAACCAAACTTCACCCATTAGTGTATTGTATCACAATCTAGTAGTTACATGTAGAAATTTGGTTCTAGGACATTTAATTTGAGCGCAATCCTCAAACTTAGGTCAAAAAAGCCATTTAAGCCTTTTCACAGTGAGATCTATGCGATATGGCCGAGAAATGTAATTTTGATGTTAACTCCCAAACCGCTGCGCAGAAGTCAACTAAACTTCACCCAATAGTGTATTGTATCACATTCTAGTAGTTACATTTGAAAATTTCGTTCTAGGACATTTGGTTTGAGCGCAATCATTAAACTTAATTAAAAAAGTCATTTAAGCCTTTTCACAGTGAGATCTATGCGATATGGCCGAGAAATGTAATTTTGATGTTAACTCCCAAACCGCTGCGCAGAAGTAAACCAAACTTCACCCATTAGTGTATTGTATCACAATCTAGTAATTACATGTGGAAATTTGGTTCTAGGACATTTGATTTGAGCGCAATCCTCAAACTTAGGTCAAAAAAGCCATTTAAGCCTTTTCACAGTGAGATCTCTGCGATATGGCCGAGAAATGTAATTTTGATGTTAACTCCCAAACCGCTGCGCAGAAGTCAACCAAACTTCACCCAATAGTGTATTGTATCACAATCTAGTAGTTACATTTGAAAATTTTGTTCTATGACATTTTGTTTGAACGCAATCATCAAACTTAATTAAAAAAGTCATTTAAGCCTTTTCACAGTGAGATCTATGCGATATGGCCGAGAAATGTAATTTTGATGTTAACTCCCAAACCGCTGCGCAGAAGTCAACCAAACTTCACCCATTAGTGTATTGTATCACAATCTAGTAGTTACATGTGGAAATTTGGTTATTGGACATTTGATTTGAGCGCAATCCTCAAACTTAGGTCAAAAAAGCCATTTAAGCCTTTTCACAGTGAGATCTATGCGATATGGCCGAGAAATGTAATTTTGATGTTAACTCCCAAACCGCTGCGCAGAAGTCAACCAAACTTCACCCATTAGTGTATTGTATCACAATCTAGTAGTTACATGTAGAAATTTGGTTCTAGGACATTTGATTTGAGCGCAATCCTCAAACTTAGGTCAAAAAAGCCATTTAAGCCTTTTCACAGTGAGATCTATGCGATATGGCCGAGAAATGTAATTTTGATGTTAACTCCCAAACCGCTGCGCAGAAGTCAACCAAACTTCACCCAATAGTGTATTGTATCACATACTAGTAGTTACATTTGAAAATTTTGTTCTAGGATATTTTGTTTGAGCGCAATCATCAAACTTAATTAAAAAAGTCATTTAAGCCTTTTCACAGTGAGATCTATGCGATATGGCCGAGAAATGTAATTTTGATGTTAACTCCCAAACCACTGCGCAGAAGTCAACCAAACTTCACCCATTAGTGTATTGTATCAAAATCTAGTAGTTACATGTAGAAATTTGGTTCTAGGACATTTAATTTGACCGCAATCCTCAAACTTAGGTCAAAAAATCCATTTAAGCCTTTTCACAGTGAGATCTATGCGATATGGCCGAGAAATGTAATTTTGATGTTAACTCCCAAACCGCTGCGCAGAAGTCAACTAAACTTCACCCAATAGTGTATTGTATCACATTCTAGTAGTTACATTTGAAAATTTCGTTCTAGGACATTTGGTTTGAGCGCAATCATTAAACTTAATTAAAAAAGTCATTTAAGCCTTTTCACAGTGAGATCTATGCGATATGGCCGAGAAATGTAATTTTGATGTTAACTCCCAAACCGCTGCGCAGACGTAAACCAAACTTCACCCATTAGTGTATTGTATCACAATCTAGTAATTACATGTGGAAATTTGGTTCTAGGACATTTGATTTGAGCGCAATCCTCAAACTTAGGTCAAAAAAGCCATTTAAGCCTTTTCACAGTGAGATCTCTGCGATATGGCCGAGAAATGTTATTTTGATGTTAACTCCCAAACCGCTGCGCAGAAGTCAACCAAACTTCACCCAATAGTGTATTGTATCACAATCTAGTAGTTACATTTGAAAATTTTGTTCTATGACATTTTGTTTGAACGCAATCATCAAACTTAATTAAAAAAGTCATTTAAGCCTTTTCACAGTGAGATCTATGCGATATGGCCGAGAAATGTAATTTTGATGTTAACTCCCAAACCGCTGCGCAGAAGTCAACCAAACTTCACCCATTAGTGTATTGTATCACAATCTAGTAGTTACATGTGGAAATTTGGTTATTGGACATTTGATTTGAGCGCAATCCTCAAACTTAGGTCAAAAAAGCCATTTAAGCCTTTTCACAGTGAGATCTATGCGATATGGCCGAGAAATGTAATTTTGATGTTAACTCCCAAACCGCTGCGCAGAAGTCAACCAAACTTCACCCATTAGTGTATTGTATCACAATCTAGTAGTTACATGTAGAAATTTGGTTCTAGGACATTTGAATTGAGCGCAATCCTCAAACTTAGGTCAAAAAAGCCATTTAAGCCTTTTCACAGTGAGATCTATGCGATATGGCCGAGAAATGTAATTTTGATGTTAACTCCCAAACCGCTGCGCAGAAGTCAACCAAACTTCACCCAATAGTGTATTGTATCACAATCTAGTAGTTACATTTGAAAATTTTGTTCTAGGATATTTTGTTTGAGCGCAATCATCAAACTTAATTAAAAAAGTCATTTAAGCCTTTTCACAGTGAGATCTATGCGATATGGCCGAGAAATGTAATTTTGATGTTAACTCCCAAACCGCTGCGCAGAAGTCAACCAAACTTCACCCATTAGTGTATTGTATCACAATCTAGTAGTTACATGTAGAAATTTGGTTCTAGGACATTTAATTTGAGCGCAATCCTCAAACTTAGGTCAAAAAAGCCATTTAAGCCTTTTCACAGTGAGATCTATGCGATATGGCCGAGAAATGTAATTTTGATGTTAACTCCCAAACCGCTGCGCAGAAGTCAACTAAACTTCACCCAATAGTGTATTGTATCACATTCTAGTAGTTACATTTGAAAATTTCGTTCTAGGACATTTGGTTTGAGCGCAATCATTAAACTTAATTAAAAAAGTCATTTAAGCCTTTTCACAGTGAGATCTATGCGATATGGCCGAGAAATGTAATTTTGATGTTAACTCCCAAACCGCTGCGCAGAAGTCAATCAAACTTCACCCAATAGTGTATTGTATCACATTCTAGTAGTTACATTTGAAAATTTCGTTCTAGGACATTTGGTTTGAGCGCAATCATTAAACTTAGGTCAAAAAAGCCATTTAAGCCTTTTCACAGTGAGATCTATGCTATATGGCCGAGAAATGTAATTTTGATGTTAACTCCCAAACCGCTGCGCAGAAGTCAACTAAACTTCACCCAATAGTGTATTGTATCACATTCTAGTAGTTACATTTGAAAATTTCGTTCTAGGACATTTGGTTTGAGCGCAATCATTAAACTTAATTAAAAAAGTCATTTAAGCCTTTTCACAGTGAGATCTATGCGATATGGCCGAGAAATGTAATTTTGATGTTAACTCCCAAACCGCTGCGCAGAAGTAAACCAAACTTCACCCATTAGTGTATTGTATCACAATCTAGTAATTACATGTGGAAATTTGGTTCTAGGACATTTGATTTGAGCGGAATCCTCAAACTTAGGTCAAAAAAGCCATTTAAGCCTTTTCACAGTGAGATCTCTGCGATATGGCCGAGAAATGTAATTTTGATGTTAACTCCCAAACCGCTGCGCAGAAGTCAACCAAACTTCACCCAATAGTGTATTGTATCACAATCTAGTAGTTACATTTGAAAATTTTGTTCTATGACATTTTGTTTGAACGCAATCATCAAACTTAATTAAAAAAGTCATTTAAGCCTTTTCACAGTGAGATCTATGCGATATGGCCGAGAAATGTAATTTTGATGTTCACTCCCAAACCGCTGCGCAGAAGTCAACCAAACTTCAACCATTAGTGTATTGTATCACAATCTAGTAGTTACATGTGGAAATTTGGTTCTAGGACATTTGATTTGAGCGCAATCCTCAAACTTAGGTCAAAAAAGCCATTTAAGCCTTTTCACAGTGAGATCTATGCGATATGGCCGAGAAATGTAATTTTGATGTTAACTCCCAAACCGCTGCGCAGAAGTCAACCAAACTTCACCCAATAGTGTATTGTATCACAATCTAGTAGTTACATTTGAAAATTTTGTTCTAGGATATTTTGTTTGAGCGCAATCATCAAACTTAATTAAAAAAGTCATTTAAGCCTTTTCACAGTGAGATCTATGCGATATGGCCGAGAAATGTAATTTTGATGTTAACTCCCAAACCGCTGCGCAGAAGTCAACCAAACTTCACCCATTAGTGTATTGTATCACAATCTAGTAGTTACATGTAGAAATTTGGTTCTAGGACATTTAATTTGAGCGCAATCCTCAAACTTAGGTCAAAAAAGCCATTTAAGCCTTTTCACAGTGAGATCTATGCGATATGGCCGAGAAATGTAATTTTGATGTTAACTCCCAAACCGCTGCGCAGAAGTCAATCAAACTTCACCCAATAGTGTATTGTATCACATTCTAGTAGTTACATTTGAAAATTTCGTTCTAGGACATTTGGTTTGAGCGCAATCATTAAACTTAGGTCAAAAAAGCCATTTAAGCCTTTTCACAGTGAGATCTATGCGATATGGCCGAGAAATGTAATTTTGATGTTAACTCCCAAACCGCTGCGCAGAAGTCAACTAAACTTCACCCAATAGTGTATTGTATCACATTCTAGTAGTTACATTTGAAAATTTCGTTCTAGGACATTTGGTTTGAGCGCAATCATTAAACTTAATTAAAAAAGTCATTTAAGCCTTTTCACAGTGAGATCTATGCGATATGGCCGAGAAATGCAATTTTGATGTTAACTCCCAAACCGCTGCGCAGAAGTCAACCAAACTTCACCCATTAGTGTATTGTATCACAATCTAGTAATTACATGTGGAAATTTGGTTCTAGGACATTTGATTTGAGCGCAATCCTCAAACTTAGGTCAAAAAAGCCATTTAAGCCTTTTCACAGTGAGATCTCTGCGATATGGCCGAGAAATGTAATTTTGATGTTAACTCCCAAACCGCTGCGCAGAAGTCAACCAAACTTCACCCAATAGTGTATTGTATCACAATCTAGTAGTTACATTTGAAAATTTTGTTCTATGACATTTTGTTTGAACGCAATCATCAAACTTAATTAAAAAAGTCATTTAAGCCTTTTCACAGTGAGATCTATGCGATATGGCCGAGAAATGTAATTTTGATGTTAACTCCCAAACCGCTGCGCAGAAGTCAACCAAACTTCACCCATTAGTGTATTGTATCACAATCTAGTAGTTACATGTGGAAATTTGGTTATTGGACATTTGATTTGAGCGCAATCCTCAAACTTAGGTCAAAAAAGCCATTTAAGCCTTTTCACAGTGAGATCTATGCGATATGGCCGAGAAATGTAATTTTGATGTTAACTCCCAAACCGCTGCGCAGAAGTCAACCAAACTTCACCCAATAGTGTATTGTATCACAATCTAGTAGTTACATTTGAAAATTTCGTTCTAGGACATTTGGTTTGAGCGCAATCTTTAAACTTAGGTCAAAAAAGCCATTTAAGCCTTTTCACAGTGAGATCTATGCGATATGGCCGAGAAATGTAATTTTGATGTTAACTCCCAAACCGCTGCGCAGAAGTCAACCAAACTTCACCCAATAGTGTATTGTATCACAATCTAGTAGTTACATTTGAAAATTTTGTTCTAGGACATTTTGTTTGAACGCAATCATCAAACTTAATTAAAAAATTCATTTAAGCCTTTTCACAGTGAGATCTATGCGATATGGCCGAGAAATGTAATTTTGATGTTAACTCCCAAACCGCTGCGCAGAAGTCAACCAAACTTCACCCAATAGTGTATTTTATCACAATCTAGTAGTTACATTTGGAAATTTAGTTATAGGACATTTGATTTGAGCGCAATCTTCAAACTTAATTAAAAAAAGTCATTTAAGCCTTTTCACAGTGAGATCTATGCGATATGGCCGAGAAATGTAATTTTGATGTTCACTCCCAAACCGCTGCGCAGAAGTCAACCAAACTTCAACCATTAGTGTATTGTATCACAATCTAGTAGTTACATGTGGAAATTTGGTTCTAGGACATTTGATTTGAGCGCAATCCTCAAACTTAGGTCAAAAAAGCCATTTAAGCCTTTTCACAGTGAGATCTATGCGATATGGCCGAGAAATGTAATTTTGATGTTAACTCCCAAACCGCTGCGCAGAAGTCAACCAAACTTCACCCAATAGTGTATTGTATCACAATCTAGTAGTTACATTTGAAAATTTTGTTCTAGGATATTTTGTTTGAGCGCAATCATCAAACTTAATTAAAAAAGTCATTTAAGCCTTTTCACAGTGAGATCTATGCGATATGGCCGAGAAATGTAATTTTGATGTTAACTCCCAAACCGCTGCGCAGAAGTCAACCAAACTTCACCCATTAGTGTATTGTATCACAATCTAGTAGTTACATGTAGAAATTTGGTTCTAGGACATTTAATTTGAGCGCAATCCTCAAACTTAGGTCAAAAAAGCCATTTAAGCCTTTTCACAGTGAGATCTATGCGATATGGCCGAGAAATGTAATTTTGATGTTAACTCCCAAACCGCTGCGCAGAAGTCAATCAAACTTCACCCAATAGTGTATTGTATCACATTCTAGTAGTTACATTTGAAAATTTCGTTCTAGGACATTTGGTTTGAGCGCAATCATTAAACTTAGGTCAAAAAAGCCATTTAAGCCTTTTCACAGTGAGATCTATGCGATATGGCCGAGAAATGTAATTTTGATGTTAACTCCCAAACCGCTGCGCAGAAGTCAACTAAACTTCACCCAATAGTGTATTGTATCACATTCTAGTAGTTACATTTGAAAATTTCGTTCTAGGACATTTGGTTTGAGCGCAATCATTAAACTTAATTAAAAAAGTCATTTAAGCCTTTTCACAGTGAGATCTATGCGATATGGCCGAGAAATGTAATTTTGATGTTAACTCCCAAACCGCTGCGCAGAAGTCAACCAAACTTCACCCATTAGTGTATTGTATCACAATCTAGTAATTACATGTGGAAATTTGGTTCTAGGACATTTGATTTGAGCGCAATCCTCAAACTTAGGTCAAAAAAGCCATTTAAGCCTTTTCACAGTGAGACCTCTGCGATATGGCCGAGAAATGTAATTTTGATGTTAACTCCCAAACCGCTGCGCAGAAGTCAACCAAACTTCACCCAATAGTGTATTGTATCACAATCTAGTAGTTACATTTGAAAATTTTGTTCTAGGATATTTTGTTTGAACGCAATCATCAAACTTAATTAAAAAAGTCATTTAAGCCTTTTCACAGTGAGATCTATGCGGTATGGCCGAGAAATGTAATTTTGATGTTAACTCCCAAACCGCTGCGCAGAAGTCAACCAAACTTCACCCATTAGTGTATTGTATCACAATCTAGTAGTTACATGTGGAAATTTGGTTATTGGACATTTGATTTGAGCGCAATCCTCAAACTTAGGTCAAAAAAGCCATTTAAGCCTTTTCACAGTGAGATCTATGCGATATGGCCGAGAAATGTAATTTTGATGTTAACTCCCAAACCGCTGCGCAGAAGTCAACCAAACTTCACCCATTAGTGTATTGTATCACAATCTAGTAGTTACATGTAGAAATTTGGTTCTAGGACATTTGATTTGAGCGCAATCCTCAAACTTAGGTCAAAAAAGCCATTTAAGCCTTTTCACAGTGAGATCTATGCGATATGGCCGAGAAATGTAATTTTGATGTTAACTCCCAAACCGCTGCGCAGAAGTCAACCAAACTTCACCCAATAGTGTATTGTATCACAATCTAGTAGTTACATTTGAAAATTTTGTTCTAGGATATTTTGTTTGAGCGCAATCATCAAACTTAATTAAAAAAGTCATTTAAGCCTTTTCACAGTGAGATCTATGCGATATGGCCGAGAAATGTAATTTTGATGTTAACTCCCAAACCGCTGCGCAGAAGTCAACCAAACTTCACCCATTAGTGTATTGTATCACAATCTAGTAGTTACATGTAGAAATTTGGTTCTAGGACATTTAATTTGAGCGCAATCCTCAAACTTAGGTCAAAAAAGCCATTTAAGCCTTTTCACAGTGAGATCTATGCGATATGGCCGAGAAATGTAATTTTGATGTTAACTCCCAAACCGCTGCGCAGTAGTCAATCAAACTTCACCCAATAGTGTATTGTATCACATTCTAGTAGTTACATTTGAAAATTTCGTTCTAGGACATTTGGTTTGAGCGCAATCATTAAACTTAGGTCAAAAAAGCCATTTAAGCCTTTTCACAGTGAGATCTATGCGATATGGCCGAGAAATGTAATTTTGATGTTAACTCCCAAACCGCTGCGCAGAAGTCAACTAAACTTCACCCAATAGTGTATTGTATCACATTCTAGTAGTTACATTTAAAAATTTCGTTCTAGGACATTTGGTTTGAGCGCAATCATTAAACTTAATTAAAAAAGTCATTTAAGCCTTTTCACAGTGAGATCTATGCGATATGGCCGAGAAATGTAATTTTGATGTTAACTCCCAAACCGCTGCGCAGAAGTAAACCAAACTTCACCCATTAGTGTATTGTATCACAATCTAGTAATTACATGTGGAAATTTGGTTCTAGGACATTTGATTTGAGCGCAATCCTCAAACTTAGGTCAAAAAAGTCATTTAAGCCTTTTCACAGTGAGATCTATGCGATATGGCCGAGAAATGTAATTTTGATGTTAACTCCCAAACCGCTGCGCAGAAGTCAACCAAACTTCACCCATTAGTGTATTGTATCACAATCTAGTAGTTACATGTGGAAATTTGGTTATTGGACATTTGATTTGAGCGCAATCCTCAAACTTAGGTCAAAAAAGCCATTTAAGCCTTTTCACAGTGAGATCTATGCGATATGGCCGAGAAATGTAATTTTGATGTTAACTCCCAAACCGCTGCGCAGAAGTCAACCAAACTTCACCCAATAGTGTATTGTATCACATTCTAGTAGTTACATTTGAAAATTTCGTTCTAGGACATTTGGTTTGAGCGCAATCTTTAAACTTAGGTCAAAAAAGCCATTTAAGCCTTTTCACAGTGAGATCTATGCGATATGGCCGAGAAATGTAATTTTGATGTTAACTCCCAAACCGCTGCGCAGAAGTCAATCAAACTTCACCCAATAGTGTATTGTATCACAATCTAGTAGTTACATTTGAAAATTTTGTTCTAGGACATTTTGTTTGAACGCAATCATCAAATTTAATTAAAAAAGTCATTTAAGCCTTTTCACAGTGAGATCTATGCGATATGGCCGAGAAATGTAATTTTGATGTTAACTCCCAAACCGCTGCGCAGAAGTCAACCAAACTTCACCCAATAGTGTATTGTATCACAATCTAGTAGTTACATTTGGAAATTTGGTTCTTGGACATTTGATTTGAGCGCAATCCTCAAACTTAGGTCAAAAAAGCCATTTAAGCCTTTTCACAGTGAGATCTATGCGATATGGCCGAGAAATGTAATTTTGATGTTAACTCCCAAACCGCTGCGCAGAAGTCAACCAAACTTCACCCAATAGTGTATTGTATCACAATCTAGTAGTTACATTTGAAAATTTTGTTCTAGGACATTTTGTTTGAACGCAATCATCAAACTTAATTAAAAAAGTCATTTAAGCCTTTTCACAGTGAGATCTATGCGATATGGCCGAGAAATGTAATTTTGATGTTAACTCCCAAACCGCTGTGCAGAAGTCAACCAAACTTCACCCAATAGTGTATTTTATCACAATCTAGTAGTTACATTTGGAAATTTAGTTATAGGACATTTGATTTGAGCGCAATCTTCAAACTTAATTAAAAAAAGTCATTTAAGCCTTTTCACAGTGAGATCTATGCGATATGGCCGAGAAATGTAATTTTGATGTTCACTCCCAAACCGCTGCGCAGAAGTCAACCAAACTTCAACCATTAGTGTATTGTATCACAATCTAGTAGTTACATGTGGAAATTTGGTTCTAGGACATTTGATTTGAGCGCAATCCTCAAACTTAGGTCAAAAAAGCCATTTAAGCCTTTTCACAGTGAGATCTATGCGATATGGCCGAGAAATGTAATTTTGATGTTAACTCCCAAACCGCTGCGCAGAAGTCAACCAAACTTCACCCAATAGTGTATTGTATCACAATCTAGTAGTTACATTTGAAAATTTTGTTCTAGGATATTTTGTTTGAGCGCAATCATCAAACTTAATTAAAAAAGTCATTTAAGCCTTTTCACAGTGAGATCTATGCGATATGGCCGAGAAATGTAATTTTGATGTTAACTCCCAAACCGCTGCGCAGAAGTCAACCACACTTCACCCATTAGTGTATTGTATCACAATCTAGTAGTTACATGTAGAAATTTGGTTCTAGGACATTTAATTTGAGCGCAATCCTCAAACTTAGGTCAAAAAAGCCATTTAAGCCTTTTCACAGTGAGATCTATGCGATATGGCCGAGAAATGTAATTTTGATGTTAACTCCCAAACCGCTGCGCAGAAGTCAATCAAACTTCACCCAATAGTGTATTGTATCACATTCTAGTAGTTACATTTGAAAATTTCGTTCTAGGACATTTGGTTTGAGCGCAATCATTAAACTTAGGTCAAAAAAGCCATTTAAGCCTTTTCACAGTGAGATCTATGCGATATGGCCGAGAAATGTAATTTTGATGTTCACTCCCAAACCGCTGCGCAGAAGTCAACTAAACTTCACCCAATAGTGTATTGTATCACATTCTAGTAGTTACATTTGAAAATTTCGTTCTAGGACATTTGGTTTGAGCGCAATCATTAAACTTAATTAAAAAAGTCATTTAAGCCTTTTCACAGTGAGATCTATGCGATATGGCCGAGAAATGTAATTTTGATGTTAACTCCCAAACCGCTGCGCAGAAGTCAACCAAACTTCACCCATTAGTGTATTGTATCACAATCTAGTAATTACATGTGGAAATTTGGTTCTAGGACATTTGATTTGAGCGCAATCCTCAAACTTAGGTCAAAAAAGCCATTTAAGCCTTTTCACAGTGAGATCTCTGCGATATGGCCGAGAAATGTAATTTTGATGTTAACTCCCAAACCGCTGCGCAGAAGTCAACCAAACTTCACCCAATAGTGTATTGTATCACAATCTAGTAGTTACATTTGAAAATTTTGTTCTATGACATTTTGTTTGAACGCAATCATCAAACTTAATTAAAAAAGTCATTTAAGCCTTTTCACAGTGAGATCTATGCGATATGGCCGAGAAATGTAATTTTGATGTTAACTCCCAAACCGCTGCGCAGAAGTCTACCAAACTTCACCCATTAGTGTATTGTATCACAATCTAGTAGTTACATGTGGAAATTTGGTTATTGGACATTTGATTTGAGCGCAATCCTCAAACTTAGGTCAAAAAAGCCATTTAAGCCTTTTCACAGTGAGATCTATGCGATATGGCCGAGAAATGTAATTTTGATGTTAACTCCCAAACCGCTGCGCAGAAGTCAACCAAACTTCACCCATTAGTGTATTGTATCACAATCTAGTAGTTACATGTGGAAATTTGGTTCTAGGACATTTGATTTGAGCGCAATCCTCAAACTTAGGTCAAAAAAGCCATTTAAGCCTTTTCACAGTGAGATCTATGCGATATGGCCGAGAAATGTAATTTTGATGTTCACTCCCAAACCGCTGCGCAGAAGTCAACCAAACTTCAACCATTAGTGTATTGTATCACAATCTAGTAGTTACATGTGGAAATTTGGTTCTAGGACATTTGATTTGAGCGCAATCCTCAAACTTAATTAAAAAAGTCATTTAAGCCTTTTCACAGTGAGATCTATGCGATATGGCCGAGAAATGTAATTTTGATGTTAACTCCCAAACCGCTGCGCAGAAGTCAACCAAACTTCACCCATTAGTGTATTGTATCACAATCTAGTAGTTACATGTAGAAATTTGGTTCTAGGACATTTAATTTGAGCGCAATCCTCAAACTTAGGTCAAAAAAGCCATTTAAGCCTTTTCACAGTGAGATCTATGCGATATGGCCGAGAAATGTAATTTTGATGTTCACTCCCAAACCGCTGCGCAGAAGTCAACCAAACTTCACCCAATAGTGTATTGTATCACAATCTAGTAGTTACATTTGAAAATTTTGTTCTAGGATATTTTGTTTGAGCGCAATCATCAAACTTAATTAAAAAAGTCATTTAAGCCTTTTCACAGTGAGATCTATGCGATATGGCCGAGAAATGTAATTTTGATGTTAACTCCCAAACCGCTGCGCAGAAGTCAACTAAACTTCACCCAATAGTGTATTGTATCACATTCTAGTAGTTACATTTGAAAATTTCGTTCTAGGACATTTGGTTTGAGCGCAATCATTAAACTTAATTAAAAAAGTCATTTAAGCCTTTTCACAGTGAGATCTATGCGATATGGCCGAGAAATGTAATTTTGATGTTAACTCCCAAACCGCTGCGCAGAAGTCAACCAAACTTCACCCATTAGTGTATTGTATCACAATCTAGTAATTACATGTGGAAATTTGGTTCTAGGACATTTGATTTGAGCGCAATCCTCAAACTTAGGTCAAAAAAGCCATTTAAGCCTTTTCACAGTGAGATCTCTGCGATATGGCCGAGAAATGTAATTTTGATGTTAACTCCCAAACCGCTGCGCAGAAGTCAACCAAACTTCACCCAATAGTGTATTGTATCACAATCTAGTAGTTACATTTGAAAATTTTGTTCTATGACATTTTGTTTGAACGCAATCATCAAACTTAATTAAAAAAGTCATTTAAGCCTTTTCACAGTGAGATCTATGCGATATGGCCGAGAAATGTAATTTTGATGTTAACTCCCAAACCGCTGCGCAGAAGTCAACCAAACTTCACCCATTAGTGTATTGTATCACAATCTAGTAGTTACATGTGGAAATTTGGTTATTGGACATTTGATTTGAGCGCAATCCTCAAACTTAGGTCAAAAAAGCCATTTAAGCCTTTTCACAGTGAGATCTATGCGATATGGCCGAGAAATGTAATTTTGATGTTAACTCCCAAACCGCTGCGCAGAAGTCAACCAAACTTCACCCCATAGTGTATTGTATCACATTCTAGTAGTTACATTTGAAAATTTCGTTCTAGGACATTTGGTTTGAGCGCAATCTTTAAACTTAGGTCAAAAAAGCCATTTAAGCCTTTTCACAGTGAGATCTATGCGATATGGCCGAGAAATGTAATTTTGATGTTAACTCCCAAACCGCTGCGCAGAAGTCAACCAAACTTCACCCAATAGTGTATTGTATCACAATCTAGTAGTTACATTTGAAAATTTTGTTCTAGGACATTTTGTTTGAAAGCAATCATCAAACTTAATTAAAAAAGTCATTTAAGCCTTTTCACAGTGAGATCTATGCGATATGGCCGAGAAATGTAATTTTGATGTTAACTCCCAAACCGCTGCGCAGAAGTCAACCAAACTTCACCCAATAGTGTATTTTATCACAATCTAGTAGTTACATTTGGAAATTTAGTTATAGGACATTTGATTTGAGCGCAATCTTCAAACTTAATTAAAAAAAGTCATTTAAGCCTTTTCACAGTGAGATCTATGCGATATAGCCGAGAAATGTAATTTTGATGTTCACTCCCAAACCGCTGCGCAGAAGTCAACCAAACTTCACCCATTAGTGTATTGTATCACAATCTAGTAGTTACATGTGGAAATTTGGTTCTAGGACATTTGATTTGAGCGCAATCCTCAAACTTAGGTCAAAAAAGCCATTTAAGCCTTTTCACAGTGAGATCTATGCGATATGGCCGAGAAATGTAATTTTGATGTTAACTCCCAAACCGCTGCGCAGAAGTCAACCAAACTTCACCCAATAGTGTATTGTATCACAATCTAGTAGTTACATTTGAAAATTTTGTTCTAGGATATTTTGTTTGAACGCAATCATCAAACTTAATTAAAAAAGTCATTTAAGCCTTTTCACAGTGAGATCTATGCGATATGGCCGAGAAATGTAATTTTGATGTTAACTCCCAAACCGCTGCGCAGAAGTCAACCAAACTTCACCCATTAGTGTATTGTATCACAATCTAGTAGTTACATGTGGAAATTTGGTTATTGGACATTTGATTTGAGCGCAATCCTCAAACTTAGGTCAAAAAAGCCATTTAAGCCTTTTCACAGTGAGATCTATGCGATATGGCCGAGAAATGTAATTTTGATGTTAACTCCCAAACCGCTGCGCAGAAGTCAACCAAACTTCACCCATTAGTGTATTGTATCACAATCTAGTAGTTACATGTAGAAATTTGGTTCTAGGACATTTGATTTGAGCGCAATCCTCAAACTTAGGTCAAAAAAGCCATTTAAGCCTTTTCACAGTGAGATCTATGCGATATGGCCGAGAAATGTAATTTTGATGTTAACTCCCAAACCGCTGCGCAGAAGTCAATCAAACTTCACCCAATAGTGTATTGTATCACATTCTAGTAGTTACATTTGAAAATTTCGTTCTAGGACATTTGGTTTGAGCGCAATCATTAAACTTAGGTCAAAAAAGCCATTTAAGCCTTTTCACAGTGAGATCTATGCGATATGGCCGAGAAATGTAATTTTGATGTTAACTCCCAAACCGCTGCGCAGAAGTCAACTAAACTTCACCCAATAGTGTATTGTATCACATTCTAGTAGTTACATTTAAAAATTTCGTTCTAGGACATTTGGTTTGAGCGCAATCATTAAACTTAATTAAAAAAGTCATTTAAGCCTTTTCACAGTGAGATCTATGCGATATGGCCGAGAAATGTAATTTTGATGTTAACTCCCAAACCGCTGCGCAGAAGTAAACCAAACTTCACCCATTAGTGTATTGTATCACAATCTAGTAATTACATGTGGAAATTTGGTTCTAGGACATTTGATTTGAGCGCAATCCTCAAACTTAGGTCAAAAAAGCCATTTAAGCCTTTTCACAGTGAGATCTCTGCGATATGGCCGAGAAATGTAATTTTGATGTTAACTCCCAAACCGCTGCGCAGAAGTCAACCAAACTTCACCCAATAGTGTATTGTATCACAATCTAGTAGTTACATTTGAAAATTTTGTTCTATGACATTTTGTTTGAAAGCAATCATCAAACTTAATTAAAAAAGTCATTTAAGCCTTTTCACAGTGAGATCTATGCGATATGGCCGAGAAATGTAATTTTGATGTTAACTCCCAAACCGCTGCGCAGAAGTCAACTAAACTTCACCCAATAGTGTATTGTATCACATTCTAGTAGTTACATTTGAAAATTTCGTTCTAGGACATTTGGTTTGAGCGCAATCATTAAACTTAATTAAAAAAGTCATTTAAGCCTTTTCACAGTGAGATCTATGCGATATGGCCGAGAAATGTAATTTTGATGTTAACTCCCAAACCGCTGCGCAGAAGTCAACCAAACTTCACCCATTAGTGTATTGTATCACAATCTAGTAGTTACATGTGGAAATTTGGTTATTGGACATTTGATTTGAGCGCAATCCTCAAACTTAGGTCAAAAAAGCCATTTAAGCCTTTTCACAGTGAGATCTATGCGATATGGCCGAGAAATGTAATTTTGATGTTAACTCCCAAACCGCTGCGCAGAAGTCAACCAAACTTCACCCAATAGTGTATTGTATCACAATCTAGTAGTTACATTTGGAAATTTGGTTCTTGGACATTTGATTTGAGCGCAATCCTCAAACTTAGGTCAAAAAAGCCATTTAAGCCTTTTCACAGTGAGATCTATGCGATATGGCCGAGAAATGTAATTTTGATGTTAACTCCCAAACCGCTGCGCAGAAGTCAACCAAACTTCACCCAATAGTGTATTGTATCACAATCTAGTAGTTACATTTGGAAATTTGGTTCTTGGACATTTGATTTGAGCGCAATCCTCAAACTTAGGTCAAAAAAGCCATTTAAGCCTTTTCACAGTGAGATCTATGCGATATGGCCGAGAAATGTAATTTTGATGTTAACTCCCAAACCGCTGCGCAGAAGTCAACCAAACTTCACCCAATAGTGTATTGTATCACAATCTAGTAGTTACATTTGAAAATTTTGTTCTAGGACATTTTGTTTGAACGCAATCATCAAACTTAATTAAAAAAGTCATTTAAGCCTTTTCACAGTGAGATCTATGCGATATGGCCGAGAAATGTAATTTTGATGTTAACTCCCAAACCGCTGTGCAGAAGTCAACCAAACTTCACCCAATAGTGTATTTTATCACAATCTAGTAGTTACATTTGGAAATTTAGTTATAGGACATTTGATTTGAGCGCAATCTTCAAACTTAATTAAAAAAAGTCATTTAAGCCTTTTCACAGTGAGATCTATGCGATATGGCCGAGAAATGTAATTTTGATGTTCACTCCCAAACCGCTGCGCAGAAGTCAACCAAACTTCAACCATTAGTGTATTGTATCACAATCTAGTAGTTACATGTGGAAATTTGGTTCTAGGACATTTGATTTGAGCGCAATCCTCAAACTTAGGTCAAAAAAGCCATTTAAGCCTTTTCACAGTGAGATCTATGCGATATGGCCGAGAAATGTAATTTTGATGTTAACTCCCAAACCGCTGCGCAGAAGTCAACCAAACTTCACCCAATAGTGTATTGCATCACAATCTAGTAGTTACATTTGAAAATTTTGTTCTAGGATATTTTGTTTGAGCGCAATCATCAAACTTAATTAAAAAAGTCATTTAAGCCTTTTCACAGTGAGATCTATGCGATATGGCCGAGAAATGTAATTTTGATGTTAACTCCCAAACCGCTGCGCAGAAGTCAACCAAACTTCACCCATTAGTGTATTGTATCACAATCTAGTAGTTACATGTAGAAATTTGGTTCTAGGACATTTAATTTGAGCGCAATCCTCAAACTTAGGTCAAAAAAGCCATTTAAGCCTTTTCACAGTGAGATCTATGCGATATGGCCGAGAAATGTAATTTTGATGTTAACTCCCAAACCGCTGCGCAGAAGTCAATCAAACTTCACCCAATAGTGTATTGTATCACATTCTAGTAGTTACATTTGAAAATTTCGTTCTAGGACATTTGGTTTGAGCGCAATCATTAAACTTAGGTCAAAAAAGCCATTTAAGCCTTTTCACAGTGAGATCTATGCGATATGGCCGAGAAATGTAATTTTGATGTTAACTCCCAAACCGCTGCGCAGAAGTCAACTAAACTTCACCCAATAGTGTATTGTATCACATTCTAGTAGTTACATTTGAAAATTTCGTTCTAGGACATTTGGTTTGAGCGCAATCATTAAACTTAATTAAAAAAGTCATTTAAGCCTTTTCACAGTGAGATCTATGCGATATGGCCGAGAAATGTAATTTTGATGTTAACTCCCAAACCGCTGCGCAGAAGTCAACCAAACTTCACCCATTAGTGTATTGTATCACAATCTAGTAATTACATGTGGAAATTTGGTTCTAGGACATTTGATTTGAGCGCAATCCTCAAACTTAGGTCAAAAAAGCCATTTAAGCCTTTTCACAGTGAGATCTCTGCGATATGGCCGAGAAATGTAATTTTGATGTTAACTCCCAAACCGCTGCGCAGAAGTCAACAAAACTTCACCCAATAGTGTATTGTATCACAATCTAGTAGTTACATTTGAAAATTTTGTTCTATGACATTTTGTTTGAACGCAATCATCAAACTTAATTAAAAAAGTCATTTAAGCCTTTTCACAGTGAGATCTATGCGATATGGCCGAGAAATGTAATTTTGATGTTAACTCCCAAACCGCTGCGCAGAAGTCTACCAAACTTCACCCATTAGTGTATTGTATCACAATCTAGTAGTTACATGTGGAAATTTGGTTATTGGACATTTGATTTGAGCGCAATCCTCAAACTTAGGTCAAAAAAGCCATTTAAGCCTTTTCACAGTGAGATCTATGCGATATGGCCGAGAAATGTAATTTTGATGTTAACTCCCAAACCGCTGCGCAGAAGTCAACCAAACTTCACCCATTAGTGTATTGTATCACAATCTAGTAGTTACATGTGGAAATTTGGTTCTAGGACATTTGATTTGAGCGCAATCCTCAAACTTAGGTCAAAAAAGCCATTTAAGCCTTTTCACAGTGAGATCTATGCGATATGGCCGAGAAATGTAATTTTGATGTTAACTCCCAAACCGCTGCGCAGAAGTCAACCAAACTTCACCCAATAGTGTATTGTATCACAATCTAGTAGTTACATTTGAAAATTTTGTTCTAGGATATTTTGTTTGAGCGCAATCATCAAACTTAATTAAAAAAGTCATTTAAGCCTTTTCACAGTGAGATCTATGCGATATGGCCGAGAAATGTAATTTTGATGTTAACTCCCAAACCGCTGCGCAGAAGTCAACCAAACTTCACCCATTAGTGTATTGTATCACAATCTAGTAATTACATGTGGAAATTTGGTTCTAGGACATTTGATTTGAGCGCAATCCTCAAACTTAGGTCAAAAAAGCCATTTAAGCCTTTTCACAGTGAGATCTATGCGATATGGCCGAGAAATGTAATTTTGATGTTAACTCCCAAACCGCTGCGCAGAAGTCAACTAAACTTCACCCAATAGTGTATTGTATCACATTCTAGTAGTTACATTTGAAAATTTCGTTCTAGGACATTTGGTTTGAGCGCAATCATTAAACTTAATTAAAAAAGTCATTTAAGCCTTTTCACAGTGAGATCTATGCGATATGGCCGAGAAATGTAATTTTGATGTTAACTCCCAAACCGCTGCGCAGAAGTCAACCAAACTTCACCCATTAGTGTATTGTATCACAATCTAGTAATTACATGTGGAAATTTGGTTCTAGGACATTTGATTTGAGCGCAATCCTCAAACTTAGGTCAAAAAAGCCATTTAAGCCTTTTCACAGTGAGATCTATGCGATATGGCCGAGAAATGTAATTTTGATGTTAACTCCCAAACCGCTGCGCAGAAGTCAACCAAACTTCACCCAATAGTGTATTGTATCACAATCTAGTAGTTACATTTGAAAATTTTGTTCTATGACATTTTGTTTGAACGCAATCATCAAACTTAATTAAAAAAGTCATTTAAGCCTTTTCACAGTGAGATCTATGCGATATGGCCGAGAAATGTAATTTTGATGTTAACTCCCAAACCGCTGCGCAGAAGTCAACCAAACTTCACCCATTAGTGTATTGTATCACAATCTAGTAGTTACATGTGGAAATTTGGTTATTGGACATTTGATTTGAGCGCAATCCTCAAACTTAGGTCAAAAAAGCCATTTAAGCCTTTTCACAGTGAGATCTATGCGATATGGCCGAGAAATGTAATTTTGATGTTAACTCCCAAACCGCTGCGCAGAAGTCAACCAAACTTCACCCAATAGTGTATTGTATCACATTCTAGTAGTTACATTTGAAAATTTCGTTCTAGGACATTTGGTTTGAGCGCAATCTTTAAACTTAGGTCAAAAAAGCCATTTAAGCCTTTTCACAGTGAGATCTCTGCGATATGGCCGAGAAATGTAATTTTGATGTTAACTCCCAAACCGCTGCGCAGAAGTCAACCAAACTTCACCCAATAGTGTATTGTATCACAATCTAGTAGTTACATTTGAAAATTTTGTTCTATGACATTTTGTTTGAACGCAATTATCAAACTTAATTAAAAAAGTCATTTAAGCCTTTTCACAGTGAGATCTATGCGATATGGCCGAGAAATGTAATTTTGATGTTAACTCCCAAACCGCTGCGCAGAAGTCAACCAAACTTCACCCATTAGTGTATTGTATCACAATCTAGTAGTTACATGTGGAAATTTGGTTATTGGACATTTGATTTGAGCGCAATCCTCAAACTTAGGTCAAAAAAGCCATTTAAGCCTTTTCACAGTGAGATCTATGCGATATGGCCGAGAAATGTAATTTTGATGTTAACTCCCAAACCGCTGCGCAGAAGTCAACCAAACTTCACCCATTAGTGTATTGTATCACAATCTAGTAGTTACATGTGGAAATTTGGTTCTAGGACATTTGATTTGAGCGCAATCCTCAAACTTAGGTCAAAAAAGCCATTTAAGCCTTTTCACAGTGAGATCTATGCGATATGGCCGAGAAATGTAATTTTGATGTTAACTCCCAAACCGCTGCGCAGAAGTCAACCAAACTTCACCCAATAGTGTATTGTATCACAATCTAGTAGTTACATTTGAAAATTTTGTTCTAGGATATTTTGTTTGAGCGCAATCATCAAACTTAATTAAAAAAGTCATTTAAGCCTTTTCACAGTGAGATCTATGCGATATGGCCGAGAAATGTAATTTTGATGTTAACTCCCAAACCGCTGCGCAGAAGTCAACCAAACTTCACCCATTAGTGTATTGTATCACAATCTAGTAGTTACATGTAGAAATTTGGTTCTAGGACATTTAATTTGAGCGCAATCCTCAAACTTAGGTCAAAAAAGCCATTTAAGCCTTTTCACAGTGAGATCTATGCGATATGGCCGAGAAATGTAATTTTGATGTTAACTCCCAAACCGCTGCGCAGAAGTCAATCAAACTTCACCCAATAGTGTATTGTATCACATTCTAGTAGTTACATTTGAAAATTTCGTTCTAGGACATTTGGTTTGAGCGCAATCATTAAACTTAATTAAAAAAGTCATTTAAGCCTTTTCACAGTGAGATCTATGCGATATGGCCGAGAAATGTAATTTTGATGTTAACTCCCAAACCGCTGCGCAGGAGTCAACCAAACTTCACCCATTAGTGTATTGTATCACAATCTAGTAATTACATGTGGAAATTTGGTTCTAGGACATTTGATTTGAGCGCAATCCTCAAACTTAGGTCAAAAAAGCCATTTAAGCCTTTTCACAGTGAGATCTCTGCGATATGGCCGAGAAATGTAATTTTGATGTTAACTCCCAAACCGCTGCGCAGAAGTCAACCAAACTTCACCCAATAGTGTATTGTATCACAATCTAGTAGTTACATTTGAAAATTTTGTTCTATGACATTTTGTTTGAACGCAATCATCAAACTTAATTAAAAAAGTCATTTAAGCCTTTTCACAGTGAGATCTATGCGATATGGCCGAGAAATGTAATTTTGATGTTAACTCCCAAACCGCTGCGCAGAAGTCAACTAAACTTCACCCAATAGTGTATTGTATCACATTCTAGTCGTTACATTTAAAAATTTCGTTCTAGGACATTTGGTTTGAGCGCAATCATTAAACTTAATTAAAAAAGTCATTTAAGCCTTTTCACAGTGAGATCTATGCGATATGGCCGAGAAATGTAATTTTGATGTTAACTCCCAAACCGCTGCGCAGAAGTAAACCAAACTTCACCCATTAGTGTATTGTATCACAATCTAGTAATTACATGTGGAAATTTGGTTCTAGGACATTTGATTTGAGCGCAATCCTCAAACTTAGGTCAAAAAAACCATTTAAGCCTTTTCACAGTGAGATCTCTGTGATATGGCCGAGAAATGTAATTTTGATGTTAACTCCCAAACCGCTGCGCAGAAGTCAACCAAACTTCACCCAATAGTGTATTGTATCACAATCTAGTAGTTACATTTGAAAATTTTGTTCTAGGATATTTTGTTTGAGCGCAATCATCAAACTTAATTAAAAAAGTCATTTAAGCCTTTTCACAGTGAGATCTATGCGATATGGCCGAGAAATGTAATTTTGATGTTAACTCCCAAACCGCTGCGCAGAAGTCAACCAAACTTCACCCATTAGTGTATTGTATCACAATCTAGTAGTTACATGTAGAAATTTGGTTCTAGGACATTTAATTTGAGCGCAATCCTCAAACTTAGGTCAAAAAAGCCATTTAAGCCTTTTCACAGTGAGATCTATGCGATATGGCCGAGAAATGTAATTTTGATGTTAACTCCCAAACCGCTGCGCAGAAGTCAATCAAACTTCACCCAATAGTGTATTGTATCACATTCTAGTAGTTACATTTGAAAATTTCGTTCTAGGACATTTGGTTTGAGCGCAATCATTAAACTTAGGTCAAAAAAGCCATTTAAGCCTTTTCACAGTGAGATCTATGCGATATGGCCGAGAAATGTAATTTTGATGTTAACTCCCAAACCGCTGCGCAGAAGTCAACTAAACTTCACCCAATAGTGTATTGTATCACATTCTAGTAGTTACATTTGAAAATTTTGTTCTATGACATTTTGTTTGAACGCAATTATCAAACTTAATTAAAAAAGTCATTTAAGCCTTTTCACAGTGAGATCTATGCGATATGGCCGAGAAATGTAATTTTGATGTTAACTCCCAAACCGCTGCGCAGAAGTCAACCAAACTTCACCCATTAGTGTATTGTATCACAATCTAGTAGTTACATGTGGAAATTTGGTTATTGGACATTTGATTTGAGCGCAATCCTCAAACTTAGGTCAAAAAAGCCATTTAAGCCTTTTCACAGTGAGATCTATGCGATATGGCCGAGAAATGTAATTTTGATGTTAACTCCCAAACCGCTGCGCAGAAGTCAACCAAACTTCACCCATTAGTGTATTGTATCACAATCTAGTAGTTACATGTGGAAATTTGGTTCTAGGACATTTGATTTGAGCGCAATCCTCAAACTTAGGTCAAAAAAGCCATTTAAGCCTTTTCACAGTGAGATCTATGCGATATGGCCGAGAAATGTAATTTTGATGTTAACTCCCAAACCGCTGCGCAGAAGTCAACCAAACTTCACCCAATAGTGTATTGTATCACAATCTAGTAGTTACATTTGAAAATTTTGTTCTAGGATATTTTGTTTGAGCGCAATCATCAAACTTAATTAAAAAAGTCATTTAAGCCTTTTCACAGTGAGATCTATGCGATATGGCCGAGAAATGTAATTTTGATGTTAACTCCCAAACCGCTGCGCAGAAGTCAACCAAACTTCACCCATTAGTGTATTGTATCACAATCTAGTAGTTACATGTAGAAATTTGGTTCTAGGACATTTAATTTGAGCGCAATCCTCAAACTTAGGTCAAAAAAGCCATTTAAGCCTTTTCACAGTGAGATCTATGCGATATGGCCGAGAAATGTAATTTTGATGTTAACTCCCAAACCGCTGCGCAGAAGTCAATCAAACTTCACCCAATAGTGTATTGTATCACATTCTAGTAGTTACATTTGAAAATTTCGTTCTAGGACATTTGGTTTGAGCGCAATCATTAAACTTAATTAAAAAAGTCATTTAAGCCTTTTCACAGTGAGATCTATGCGATATGGCCGAGAAATGTAATTTTGATGTTAACTCCCAAACCGCTGCGCAGGAGTCAACCAAACTTCACCCATTAGTGTATTGTATCACAATCTAGTAATTACATGTGGAAATTTGGTTCTAGGACATTTGATTTGAGCGCAATCCTCAAACTTAGGTCAAAAAAGCCATTTAAGCCTTTTCACAGTGAGATCTCTGCGATATGGCCGAGAAATGTAATTTTGATGTTAACTCCCAAACCGCTGCGCAGAAGTCAACCAAACTTCACCCAATAGTGTATTGTATCACAATCTAGTAGTTACATTTGAAAATTTTGTTCTATGACATTTTGTTTGAACGCAATCATCAAACTTAATTAAAAAAGTCATTTAAGCCTTTTCACAGTGAGATCTATGCGATATGGCCGAGAAATGTAATTTTGATGTTAACTCCCAAACCGCTGCGCAGAAGTCAACTAAACTTCACCCAATAGTGTATTGTATCACATTCTAGTCGTTACATTTAAAAATTTCGTTCTAGGACATTTGGTTTGAGCGCAATCATTAAACTTAATTAAAAAAGTCATTTAAGCCTTTTCACAGTGAGATCTATGCGATATGGCCGAGAAATGTAATTTTGATGTTAACTCCCAAACCGCTGCGCAGAAGTAAACCAAACTTCACCCATTAGTGTATTGTATCACAATCTAGTAATTACATGTGGAAATTTGGTTCTAGGACATTTGATTTGAGCGCAATCCTCAAACTTAGGTCAAAAAAGCCATTTAAGCCTTTTCACAGTGAGATCTCTGCGATATGGCCGAGAAATGTAATTTTGATGTTAACTCCCAAACCGCTGCGCAGAAGTCAACCAAACTTCACCCAATAGTGTATTGTATCACAATCTAGTAGTTACATTTGAAAATTTTGTTCTATGACATTTTGTTTGAAAGCAATCATCAAACTTAATTAAAAAAGTCATTTAAGCCTTTTCACAGTGAGATCTATGCGATATGGCCGAGAAATGTAATTTTGATGTTAACTCCCAAACCGCTGCGCAGAAGTCAACTAAACTTCACCCAATAGTGTATTGTATCACATTCTAGTAGTTACATTTGAAAATTTCGTTCTAGGACATTTGGTTTGAGCGCAATCTTTAAACTTAGGTCAAAAAAGCCATTTAAGCCTTTTCACAGTGAGATCTATGCGATATGGCCGAGAAATGTAATTTTGATGTTAACTCCCAAACCGCTGCGCAGAAGTCAATCAAACTTCACCCAATAGTGTATTGTATCACAATCTAGTAGTTACATTTGAAAATTTTGTTCTAGGACATTTTGTTTGAACGCAATCATCAAACTTAATTAAAAAAGTCATTTAAGCCTTTTCACAGTGAGATCTATGCGATATGGCCGAGAAATGTAATTTTGATGTTAACTCCCAAACCGCTGCGCAGAAGTCAACCAAACTTCACCCAATAGTGTATTGTATCACAATCTAGTAGTTACATTTGGAAATTTGGTTCTTGGACATTTGATTTGAGCGCAATCCTCAAACTTAGGTCAAAAAAGCCATTTAAGCCTTTTCACAGTGAGATCTATGCGATATGGCCGAGAAATGTAATTTTGATGTTAACTCCCAAACCGCTGCGCAGAAGTCAACCAAACTTCACCCAATAGTGTATTGTATCACAATCTAGTAGTTACATTTGAAAATTTTGTTCTAGGACATTTTGTTTGAACGCAATCATCAAACTTAATTAAAAAAGTCATTTAAGCCTTTTCACAGTGAGATCTATGCGATATGGCCGAGAAATGTAATTTTGATGTTAACTCCCAAACCGCTGTGCAGAAGTCAACCAAACTTCACCCAATAGTGTATTTTATCACAATCTAGTAGTTACATTTGGAAATTTAGTTATAGGACATTTGATTTGAGCGCAATCTTCAAACTTAATTAAAAAAAGTCATTTAAGCCTTTTCACAGTGAGATCTATGCGATATGGCCGAGAAATGTAATTTTGATGTTCACTCCCAAACCGCTGCGCAGAAGTCAACCAAACTTCAACCATTAGTGTATTGTATCACAATCTAGTAGTTACATGTGGAAATTTGGTTCTAGGACATTTGATTTGAGCGCAATCCTCAAACTTAGGTCAAAAAAGCCATTTAAGCCTTTTCACAGTGAGATCTATGCGATATGGCCGAGAAATGTAATTTTGATGTTAACTCCCAAACCGCTGCGCAGAAGTCAACCAAACTTCACCCAATAGTGTATTGTATCACAATCTAGTAGTTACATTTGAAAATTTTGTTCTAGGATATTTTGTTTGAGCGCAATCATCAAACTTAATTAAAAAAGTCATTTAAGCCTTTTCACAGTGAGATCTATGCGATATGGCCGAGAAATGTAATTTTGATGTTAACTCCCAAACCGCTGCGCAGAAGTCAACCAAACTTCACCCATTAGTGTATTGTATCACAATCTAGTAGTTACATGTAGAAATTTTGTTCTAGGACATTTAATTTGAGCGCAATCCTCAAACTTAGGTCAAAAAAGCCATTTAAGCCTTTTCACAGTGAGATCTATGCGATATGGCCGAGAAATGTAATTTTGATGTTAACTCCCAAACCGCTGCGCAGAAGTCAATCAAACTTCACCCAATAGTGTATTGTATCACATTCTAGTAGTTACATTTGAAAATTTCGTTCTAGGACATTTGGTTTGAGCGCAATCATTAAACTTAGGTCAAAAAAGCCATTTAAGCCTTTTCACAGTGAGATCTATGCGATATGGCCGAGAAATGTAATTTTGATGTTAACTCCCAAACCGCTGCGCAGAAGTCAACTAAACTTCACCCAATAGTGTATTGTATCACATTCTAGTAGTTACATTTGAAAATTTCGTTCTAGGACATTTGGTTTGAGCGCAATCATTAAACTTAATTAAAAAAGTCATTTAAGCCTTTTCACAGTGAGATCTATGCGATATGGCCGAGAAATGTAATTTTGATGTTAACTCCCAAACCGCTGCGCAGAAGTCAACCAAACTTCACCCATTAGTGTATTGTATCACAATCTAGTAATTACATGTGGAAATTTGGTTCTAGGACATTTGATTTGAGCGCAATCCTCAAACTTAGGTCAAAAAAGCCATTTAAGCCTTTTCACAGTGAGATCTCTGCGATATGGCCGAGAAATGTAATTTTGATGTTAACTCCCAAACCGCTGCGCAGAAGTCAACCAAACTTCACCCAATAGTGTATTGTATCACAATCTAGTAGTTACATTTGAAAATTTTGTTCTATGACATTTTGTTTGAACGCAATCATCAAACTTAATTAACCCTCCTGTTGTCCTCATTTTCTGTATACACCCCGTGTCCTCCGGGTCAAAATGACCCGTCTTCACTGAACCCCCAATATAAGCAGCTTAATTGAATTTTAAACACCAAATTTTATTTTTCTTGAAGAAACAACTTGTCATCACCACAAAATATGTGAATACCTGAGTTTTCTCTCTTCACTTGTATCTCAATATCTTAAGAAAAGAAAAAGAAAATAGGCACCAATGAGTTTTGAATAATTTTTTATTCAACCCAATGACTGTTTTTTTCTTCTTTTTTTTTCCTATCCAGTGAACAATTTTAGACAATATACAATACAAAAATATGAAAAATAACATTAACCCATTCAACTAATTAACATTTCAAAATACGAAAAATAACATTAACCCATTGAACTAATTAACACACATCGGGCAGTATGCAAGTGCACAGCCTTTGCAGAAATATTTTTTTACACCTGCAGCACACAGTATGTGTTTTACAGTCCTTCTTTTGAGGGCAGAACTGACATCTCTTCCTCTTACTTGCCTTAGCTGAGGAAGTGGCTGTGGTAGTTGGAGCCTCAGGTTGATCAGGAGCTCCTGCACTCTGAACAGCTTTCACAACTGCTGCTGAGGCTTCTGTGCGGGGAACATGCTTCCTTCTTTCAATGAGTGGAGTTACAAGGCCCTTTCCTAGCTGCTCCAGGAACACCCTCCTCTTGTTGTGCTTACCAGACATCCAGGTTGGGTTGATCTCTCTCCAAATTACAAAGGTATTGTAGGAGGAAACATCAATTATGTTGTGGAAGATGACGAGGGGCCAGCGGGCAGTCATCCTTCTACAGCTGTACGTTCCAATCACCATATATAGGTTGTCCACACCTCCTTTGTTGCGGTTGTAGTCTAGAATGATGACTGGCTTCCTGTCCTCACGATCGCTCATGTCACCATCTGTGTGCAGTGTGCTCAGAAGAACCACATTCTTGTTTTTCTTTGGGAGGTAAGAAACAAGAGTGGTTGTGGGCGTGAAGGCAAACTTTGATGAGAAGACCTCTCTCTCTTTTGACGCAAGCAGTGCAGGTGGGAGCTCAGGCTTGTTTTTTCGAACCGTACCAACCATGGTGATCTTCCTCTTTAGGAGCTGCTGTCCGAGTTCATAAGAGGTGAAGAAATTGTCACATGTCACATTGTGACCCCTCAGTCCCTCTGTCACATCAAGCACAACTCGCATCCCCTGGTTCTTCTCTGGGCATCCACCGGTCAGCTTCCCGGTATAGACTTGCATTTTCCAAGCATAGCTTGATTTGGCATCGCAAGCCACCCATGACTTGATCCCATATTATTTTGCCATTTTTTGAAAGGAAAGTCTTTCAGCTTCAGGGTTTTTTTCTTCTTCTGAAGATGAATTATCATGCTCTGGGTTGTATTCTTCCCCATCTTCTTCTGATACATCCTCCACTTCCTCTTCTGAATCACAGTTGTCTTGCTGGACATCTGAAAAAATCAGCTCTAGAGCATCCTCAACATTATAATGCACACTCATGGCTTCAGCACAGAGAGAATGTGGGGTCCTGCCATCTGCAGCACCTTTATATCCTTTGGAAATCCACAGAAAAAAAGATTTGCAGTCTGCGAGAATGGCACCTATCTTGTGTTGTTTACGTGTGATATTGTCTTGTTCACATTTACAACTAATTGATCTGAGACTGATCAAAGGCACAGAAGTCTGCGAAAACACCACCTGATATGTCTTGTTTACTTCTGCTATTGATTGATTTGAGACACAACAAAAAGTTGTAACATTCTATGGTGTGTAAATGACTCTGTGACCTTGATTTCAACTCTATTTGCCTCACGGGTCATTTTGACCCGAAGACCATCTTTGCAAATTTTTTTGTACAGCTTAGTTGGAAATGTGAACAAAAGCAACATTTCACTTTTTCTGCTGTTGGGGCCAATCTAGGAAAAGTCATAAAATTTCAAGTTAAAAAAAAAAATTTTAGGGCATTTTTTGTTTGTTTTTAACACAGCAGCGGGTCATTTTGACCCGAGGACAACAGGAGGGTTAAAAAAGTCATTTAAGCCTTTTCACAGTGAGATCTATGCGATATGGCCGAGAAATGTAATTTTGATGTTAACTCCCAAACCGCTGCGCAGAAGTCTACCAAACTTCACCCAATAGTGTATTGTATCACAATCTAGTAGTTACATTTGGAAATTTGGTTATTGGACATTTGATTTGAGCGCAATCCTCAAACTTAGGTCAAAAAAAGCCATTTAAGCCTTTTCACAGTGAGATCTATGCGATATGGCCGAGAAATGTAATTTTGATGTTAACTCCCAAACCGCTGCGCAGAAGTCAATCAAACTTCACCCAATAGTGTATTGTATCACATTCTAGTAGTTACATTTCAAAATTTCGTTCTAGGACATTTGGTTTGAGCGCAATCATTAAACTTTGGTCAAAAAAGCCATTTAAGCCTTTTCACAGTGAGATCTATGCGATATGGCCGAGAAATGTAATTTTGATGTTAACTCCTAAACCGCTGCGCAGAAGTCAATCAAACTTCACCCAATAGTGTATTGTATCACATTCTAGTAGTTACATTTGAAAATTTCGTTCTAGGACATTTGGTTTGAGCGCAATCATTAAACTTAGGTCAAAAAAGCCATTTAAGCCTTTTCACAGTGAGATCTATGCGATATGGCCGAGAAATGTAATTTTGATGTTAACTCCCAAACCGCTGCGCAGAAGTCAACTAAACTTCACCCAATAGTGTATTGTATCACATTCTAGTAGTTACATTTGAAAATTTCGTTCTAGGACATTTGGTTTGAGCGCAATCATTAAACTTAATTAAAAAAGTCATTTAAGCCTTTTCACAGTGAGATCTATGCGATATGGCCGAGAAATGTAATTTTGATGTTAACTCCCAAACCGCTGCGCAGAAGTCAACCAAACTTCACCCATTAGTGTATTGTATCACAATCTAGTAATTACATGTGGAAATTTGGTTCTAGGACATTTGATTTGAGCGCAATCCTCAAACTTAGGTCAAAAAAGCCATTTAAGCCTTTTCACAGTGAGATCTCTGCGATATGGCCGAGAAATGTAATTTTGATGTTAACTCCCAAACCGCTGCGCAGAAGTCAACCAAACTTCACCCAATAGTGTATTGTATCACAATCTAGTAGTTACATTTGAAAATTTTGTTCTATGACATTTTGTTTGAACGCAATCATCAAACTTAATTAAAAAAGTCATTTAAGCCTTTTCACAGTGAGATCTATGCGATATGGCCGAGAAATGTAATTTTGATGTTAACTCCCAAACCGCTGCTCAGAAGTCAACCAAACTTCACCCATTAGTGTATTGTATCACAATCTAGTAGTTACATGTGGAAATTTGGTTATTGGACATTTGATTTGAGCGCAATCCTCAAACTTAGGTCAAAAAAGCCATTTAAGCCTTTTCACAGTGAGATCTATGCGATATGGCCGAGAAATGTAATTTTGATGTTAACTCCCAAACCGCTGCGCAGAAGTCAACCAAACTTCACCCATTAGTGTATTGTATCACAATCTAGTAGTTACATGTGGAAATTTGGTTCTAGGACATTTGATTTGAGCGCAATCATTAAACTTAGGTCAAAAAAGCCATTTAAGCCTTTTCACAGTGAGATCTATGCGATATGGCCGAGAAATGTAATTTTGATGTTAACTCCCAAACCGCTGCACAGAAGTCAACCAAACTTCACCCAATAGTGTATTGTATCACAATCTAGTAGTTACATTTGAAAATTTTGTTCTAGGAAATTTTGTTTGAGCGCAATCATCAAACTTAATTAAAAAAGTCATTTAAGCCTTTTCACAGTGAGATCTATGCGATATGGCCGAGAAATGTAATTTTGATGTTAACTCCCAAACCGCTGCGCAGAACTCAACCAAACTTCACCCATTAGTGTATTGTATCACAATCTAGTAGTTACATGTGAAAATTTGGTTCTAGGACATTTGATTTGAGCGCAATCCTCAAACTTAGGTCAAAAAAGCCATTTAAGCCTTTTCACAGTGAGATCTATGCGATATGGCCGAGAAATGTAATTTTGATGTTAACTCCCAAACCGCTGCGCAGAAGTCAACCAAACTTCACCCAATAGTGTATTGTATCACAATCTAGTTACATTTGAAAATTTTGTTCTAGGACATTTTGTTTGAACGCAATCATTAAACTTTGGTCAAAAAAGCCATTTAAGCCTTTTCACAGTGAGATCTATGCGATATGGCCGAGAAATGTAATTTTGATGTTAACTCCCAAACCGCTGCGCAGAAGTCAACTAAACTTCACCCAATAGTGTATTGTATCACATTCTAGTAGTTACATTTGAAAATTTCGTTCTAGGACATTTGGTTTGAGCGCAATCATTAAACTTAATTAAAAAAGTCATTTAAGCCTTTTCACAGTGAGATCTATGCGATATGGCCGAGAAATGTAATTTTGATGTTAACTCCCAAACCGCTGCGCAGAAGTCAACCAAACTTCACCCATTAGTGTATTGTATCACAATCTAGTAATTACATTTGAAAATTTGGTTATAGGACATTTGATTTGAGCGCAATCATTAAACTTAGGTCAAAAAAGCCATTTAAGCCTTTTCACAGTGAGATCTATGCGATATGGCCGAGAAATGTAATTTTGATGTTAACTCCCAAACCGCTGCGCAGAAGTCAACCAAACTTCACCCAATAGTGTATTGTATCACAATCTAGTAGTTACATTTGAAAATTTTGTTCTATGACATTTTGTTTGAACGCAATCATCAAACTTAATTAAAAAAGTCATTTAAGCCTTTTCACAGTGAGATCTATGCGATATGGCCGAGAAATGTAATTTTGATGTTAACTCCCAAACCGCTGCGCAGAAGTCAACTAAACTTCACCCAATAGTGTATTGTATCACATTCTAGTAGTTACATTTGAAAATTTCGTTCTAGGACATTTGGTTTGAGCGCAATCATTAAACTTAGGTCAAAAAAGCCATTTAAGCCTTTTCACAGTGAGATCTATGCGATATGGCCGAGAAATGTAATTTTGATGTTAACTCCCAAACCGCTGCGCAGAAGTCAACTAAACTTCACCCAATAGTGTATTGTATCACATTCTAGTAGTTACATTTGAAAATTTCGTTCTAGGACATTTGGTTTGAGCGCAATCATTAAACTTAATTAAAAAAGTCATTTAAGCCTTTTCACAGTGAGATCTATGCGATATGGCCGAGAAATGTAATTTTGATGTTAACTCCCAAACCGCTGCGCAGAAGTCAACCAAACTTCACCCATTAGTGTATTGTATCACAATCTAGTAATTACATGTGGAAATTTGGTTCTAGGACATTTGATTTGAGCGCAATCCTCAAACTTAGGTCAAAAAAGCCATTTAAGCCTTTTCACAGTGAGATCTCTGCGATATGGCCGAGAAATGTAATTTTGATGTTAACTCCCAAACCGCTGCGCAGAAGTCAACCAAACTTCACCCAATAGTGTATTGTATCACAATCTAGTAGTTACATTTGAAAATTTTGTTCTATGACATTTTGTTTGAACGCAATCATCAAACTTAATTAAAAAAGTCATTTAAGCCTTTTCACAGTGAGATCTATGCGATATGGCCGAGAAATGTAATTTTGATGTTAACTCCCAAACCGCTGCTCAGAAGTCAACCAAACTTCACCCATTAGTGTATTGTATCACAATCTAGTAGTTACATGTGGAAATTTGGTTATTGGACATTTGATTTGAGCGCAATCCTCAAACTTAGGTCAAAAAAGCCATTTAAGCCTTTTCACAGTGAGATCTATGCGATATGGCCGAGAAATGTAATTTTGATGTTAACTCCCAAACCGCTGCGCAGAAGTCAACCAAACTTCACCCATTAGTGTATTGTATCACAATCTAGTAGTTACATGTGGAAATTTGGTTCTAGGACATTTGATTTGAGCGCAATCCTCAAACTTAGGTCAAAAAAGCCATTTAAGCCTTTTCACAGTGAGATCTATGCGATATGGCCGAGAAATGTAATTTTGATGTTAACTCCCAAACCGCTGCGCAGAAGTCAACCAAACTTCACCCAATAGTGTATTGTATCACATTCTAGTAGTTACATTTGAAAATTTCGTTCTAGGACATTTGGTTTGAGCGCAATCATTAAACTTAGGTCAAAAAAGCCATTTAAGCCTTTTCACAGTGAGATCTATGCGATATGGCCGAGAAATGTAATTTTGATGTTAACTCCCAAACCGCTGCACAGAAGTCAACCAAACTTCACCCAATAGTGTATTGTATCACAATCTAGTAGTTACATTTGAAAATTTTGTTCTAGGAAATTTTGTTTGAGCGCAATCATCAAACTTAATTAAAAAAGTCATTTAAGCCTTTTCACAGTGAGATCTATGCGATATGGCCGAGAAATGTAATTTTGATGTTAACTCCCAAACCGCTGCGCAGAAGTCAACCAAACTTCACCCATTAGTGTATTGTATCACAATCTAGTAGTTACATGTGAAAATTTGGTTCTAGGACATTTGATTTGAGCGCAATCCTCAAACTTAGGTCAAAAAAGCCATTTAAGCCTTTTCACAGTGAGATCTATGCGATATGGCCGAGAAATGTAATTTTGATGTTAACTCCCAAACCGCTGCGCAGAAGTCAACCAAACTTCACCCAATAGTGTATTGTATCACAATCTAGTTACATTTGAAAATTTTGTTCTAGGACATTTTGTTTGAACGCAATCATTAAACTTTGGTCAAAAAAGCCATTTAAGCCTTTTCACAGTGAGATCTATGCGATATGGCCGAGAAATGTAATTTTGATGTTAACTCCCAAACCGCTGCGCAGAAGTCAACCAAACTTCACCCATTAGTGTATTGTATCACAATCTAGTAGTTACATGTGGAAATTTGGTTATTGGACATTTGATTTGAGCGCAATCCTCAAACTTAGGTCAAAAAAGCCATTTAAGCCTTTTCACAGTGAGATCTATGCGATATGGCCGAGAAATGTAATTTTGATGTTAACTCCCAAACCGCTGCGCAGAAGTCAACCAAACTTCACCCATTAGTGTATTGTATCACAATCTAGTAGTTACATGTGGAAATTTGGTTCTAGGACATTTGATTTGAGCGCAATCATTAAACTTAGGTCAAAAAAGCCATTTAAGCCTTTTCACAGTGAGATCTATGCGATATGGCCGAGAAATGTAATTTTGATGTTAACTCCCAAACCGCTGCACAGAAGTCAACCAAACTTCACCCAATAGTGTATTGTATCACAATCTAGTAGTTACATTTGAAAATTTTGTTCTAGGAAATTTTGTTTGAGCGCAATCATCAAACTTAATTAAAAAAGTCATTTAAGCCTTTTCACAGTGAGATCTATGCGATATGGCCGAGAAATGTAATTTTGATGTTAACTCCCAAACCGCTGCGCAGAACTCAACCAAACTTCACCCATTAGTGTATTGTATCACAATCTAGTAGTTACATGTGAAAATTTGGTTCTAGGACATTTGATTTGAGCGCAATCCTCAAACTTAGGTCAAAAAAGCCATTTAAGCCTTTTCACAGTGAGATCTATGCGATATGGCCGAGAAATGTAATTTTGATGTTAACTCCCAAACCGCTGCGCAGAAGTCAACCAAACTTCACCCAATAGTGTATTGTATCACAATCTAGTTACATTTGAAAATTTTGTTCTAGGACATTTTGTATGAACGCAATCATTAAACTTTGGTCAAAAAAGCCATTTAAGCCTTTTCACAGTGAGATCTATGCGATATGGCCGAGAAATGTAATTTTGATGTTAACTCCCAAACCGCTGCGCAGAAGTCAACTAAACTTCACCCAATAGTGTATTGTATCACATTCTAGTAGTTACATTTGAAAATTTCGTTCTAGGACATTTGGTTTGAGCGCAATCATTAAACTTAATTAAAAAAGTCATTTAAGCCTTTTCACAGTGAGATCTATGCGATATGGCCGAGAAATGTAATTTTGATGTTAACTCCCAAACCGCTGCGCAGAAGTCAACCAAACTTCACCCATTAGTGTATTGTATCACAATCTAGTAATTACATTTGAAAATTTGGTTATAGGACATTTGATTTGAGCGCAATCATTAAACTTAGGTCAAAAAAGCCATTTAAGCCTTTTCACAGTGAGATCTATGCGATATGGCCGAGAAATGTAATTTTGATGTTAACTCCCAAACCGCTGCGCAGAAGTCAACCAAACTTCACCCAATAGTGTATTGTATCACAATCTAGTAGTTACATTTGAAAATTTTGTTCTATGACATTTTGTTTGAACGCAATCATCAAACTTAATTAAAAAAGTCATTTAAGCCTTTTCACAGTGAGATCTATGCGATATGGCCGAGAAATGTAATTTTGATGTTAACTCCCAAACCGCTGCGCAGAAGTCAACTAAACTTCACCCAATAGTGTATTGTATCACATTCTAGTAGTTACATTTGAAAATTTCGTTCTAGGACATTTGGTTTGAGCGCAATCATTAAACTTAGGTCAAAAAAGCCATTTAAGCCTTTTCACAGTGAGATCTATGCGATATGGCCGAGAAATGTAATTTTGATGTTAACTCCCAAACCGCTGCGCAGAAGTCAACTAAACTTCACCCAATAGTGTATTGTATCACATTCTAGTAGTTACATTTGAAAATTTCGTTCTAGGACATTTGGTTTGAGCGCAATCATTAAACTTAATTAAAAAAGTCATTTAAGCCTTTTCACAGTGAGATCTATGCGATATGGCCGAGAAATGTAATTTTGATGTTAACTCCCAAACCGCTGCGCAGAAGTCAACCAAACTTCACCCATTAGTGTATTGTATCACAATCTAGTAATTACATGTGGAAATTTGGTTCTAGGACATTTGATTTGAGCGCAATCCTCAAACTTAGGTCAAAAAAGCCATTTAAGCCTTTTCACAGTGAGATCTCTGCGATATGGCCGAGAAATGTAATTTTGATGTTAACTCCCAAACCGCTGCGCAGAAGTCAACCAAACTTCACCCAATAGTGTATTGTATCACAATCTAGTAGTTACATTTGAAAATTTTGTTCTATGACATTTTGTTTGAACGCAATCATCAAACTTAATTAAAAAAGTCATTTAAGCCTTTTCACAGTGAGATCTATGCGATATGGCCGAGAAATGTAATTTTGATGTTAACTCCCAAACCGCTGCTCAGAAGTCAACCAAACTTCACCCATTAGTGTATTGTATCACAATCTAGTAGTTACATGTGGAAATTTGGTTATTGGACATTTGATTTGAGCGCAATCCTCAAACTTAGGTCAAAAAAGCCATTTAAGCCTTTTCACAGTGAGATCTATGCGATATGGCCGAGAAATGTAATTTTGATGTTAACTCCCAAACCGCTGCGCAGAAGTCAACCAAACTTCACCCATTAGTGTATTGTATCACAATCTAGTAGTTACATGTGGAAATTTGGTTCTAGGACATTTGATTTGAGCGCAATCCTCAAACTTAGGTCAAAAAAGCCATTTAAGCCTTTTCACAGTGAGATCTATGCGATATGGCCGAGAAATGTAATTTTGATGTTAACTCCCAAACCGCTGCGCAGAAGTCAACCAAACTTCACCCAATAGTGTATTGTATCACATTCTAGTAGTTACATTTGAAAATTTCGTTCTAGGACATTTGGTTTGAGCGCAATCATTAAACTTAGGTCAAAAAAGCCATTTAAGCCTTTTCACAGTGAGATCTATGCGATATGGCCGAGAAATGTAATTTTGATGTTAACTCCCAAACCGCTGCACAGAAGTCAACCAAACTTCACCCAATAGTGTATTGTATCACAATCTAGTAGTTACATTTGAAAATTTTGTTCTAGGAAATTTTGTTTGAGCGCAATCATCAAACTTAATTAAAAAAGTCATTTAAGCCTTTTCACAGTGAGATCTATGCGATATGGCCGAGAAATGTAATTTTGATGTTAACTCCCAAACCGCTGCGCAGAAGTCAACCAAACTTCACCCATTAGTGTATTGTATCACAATCTAGTAGTTACATGTGAAAATTTGGTTCTAGGACATTTGATTTGAGCGCAATCCTCAAACTTAGGTCAAAAAAGCCATTTAAGCCTTTTCACAGTGAGATCTATGCGATATGGCCGAGAAATGTAATTTTGATGTTAACTCCCAAACCGCTGCGCAGAAGTCAACCAAACTTCACCCAATAGTGTATTGTATCACAATCTAGTTACATTTGAAAATTTTGTTCTAGGACATTTTGTTTGAACGCAATCATTAAACTTTGGTCAAAAAAGCCATTTAAGCCTTTTCACAGTGAGATCTATGCGATATGGCCGAGAAATGTAATTTTGATGTTAACTCCCAAACCGCTGCGCAGAAGTCAACTAAACTTCACCCAATAGTGTATTGTATCACATTCTAGTAGTTACATTTGAAAATTTCGTTCTAGGACATTTGGTTTGAGCGCAATCATTAAACTTAATTAAAAAAGTCATTTAAGCCTTTTCACAGTGAGATCTATGCGATATGGCCGAGAAATGTAATTTTGATGTTAACTCCCAAACCGCTGCGCAGAAGTCAACCAAACTTCACCCATTAGTGTATTGTATCACAATCTAGTAGTCACATGTGAAAATTTGGTTCTAGGACATTTGATTTGAGCGCAATCCTCAAACTTAGGTCAAAAAAGCCATTTAAGCCTTTTCACAGTGAGATCTATGCGATATGGCCGAGAAATGTAATTTTGATGTTAACTCCCAAACCGCTGCGCAGAAGTCAACCAAACTTCACCCAATAGTGTATTGTATCACAATCTAGTTACATTTGAAAATTTTGTTCTAGGACATTTTGTTTGAACGCAATCATTAAACTTTGGTCAAAAAAGCCATTTAAGCCTTTTCACAGTGAGATCTATGCGATATGGCCGAGAAATGTAATTTTGATGTTAACTCCCAAACCGCTGCGCAGAAGTCAACTAAACTTCACCCAATAGTGTATTGTATCACATTCTAGTAGTTACATTTGAAAATTTCGTTCTAGGACATTTGGTTTGAGCGCAATCATTAAACTTAATTAAAAAAGTCATTTAAGCCTTTTCACAGTGAGATCTATGCGATATGGCCGAGAAATGTAATTTTGATGTTAACTCCCAAACCGCTGCGCAGAAGTCAACCAAACTTCACCCATTAGTGTATTGTATCACAATCTAGTAATTACATTTGAAAATTTGGTTATAGGACATTTGATTTGAGCGCAATCATTAAACTTAGGTCAAAAAAGCCATTTAAGCCTTTTCACAGTGAGATCTATGCGATATGGCCGAGAAATGTAATTTTGATGTTAACTCCCAAACCGCTGCGCAGAAGTCAACCAAACTTCACCCAATAGTGTATTGTATCACAATCTAGTAGTTACATTTGAAAATTTTGTTCTATGACATTTTGTTTGAACGCAATCATCAAACTTAATTAAAAAAGTCATTTAAGCCTTTTCACAGTGAGATCTATGCGATATGGCCGAGAAATGTAATTTTGATGTTAACTCCCAAACCGCTGCGCAGAAGTCAACTAAACTTCACCCAATAGTGTATTGTATCATATTCTAGTAGTTACATTTGAAAATTTCGTTCTAGGACATTTGGTTTGAGCGCAATCATTAAACTTAGGTCAAAAAAGCCATTTAAGCCTTTTCACAGTGAGATCTATGCGATATGGCCGAGAAATGTAATTTTGATGTTAACTCCCAAACCGCTGCGCAGAAGTCAACTAAACTTCACCCAATAGTGTATTGTATCACATTCTAGTAGTTACATTTGAAAATTTCGTTGTAGGACATTTGGTTTGAGCGCAATCATTAAACTTAGGTCAAAAAAGTCATTTAAGCCTTTTCACAGTGAGATCTATGCGATATGGCCGAGAAATGTAATTTTGATGTTAACTCCCAAACCGCTGCGCAGAAGTCAACTAAACTTCACCCAATAGTGTATTGTATCACATTCTAGTAGTTACATTTGAAAATTTCGTTCTAGGACATTTGGTTTGAGCGCAATCATTAAACTTAATTAAAAAAGTCATTTAAGCCTTTTCACAGTGAGATCTATGCGATATGGCCGAGAAATGTAATTTTGATGTTAACTCCCAAACCGCTGCGCAGAAGTCAACCAAACTTCACCCAATAGTGTATTGTATCACATTCTAGTAGTTACATTTGAAAATTTCGTTCTAGGACATTTGGTTTGAGCGCAATCATTAAACTTAGGTCAAAAAAGCCATTTAAGCCTTTTCACAGTGAGATCTATGCGATATGGCCGAGAAATGTAATTTTGATGTTAACTCCCAAACCGCTGCACAGAAGTCAACCAAACTTCACCCAATAGTGTATTGTATCACAATCTAGTAGTTACATTTGAAAATTTTGTTCTAGGAAATTTTGTTTGAGCGCAATCATCAAACTTAATTAAAAAAGTCATTTAAGCCTTTTCACAGTGAGATCTATGCGATATGGCCGAGAAATGTAATTTTGATGTTAACTCCCAAACCGCTGCGCAGAAGTCAACCAAACTTCACCCATTAGTGTATTGTATCACAATCTAGTAGTTACATGTGAAAATTTGGTTCTAGGACATTTGATTTGAGCGCAATCCTCAAACTTAGGTCAAAAAAGCCATTTAAGCCTTTTCACAGTGAGATCTATGCGATATGGCCGAGAAATGTAATTTTGATGTTAACTCCCAAACCGCTGCGCAGAAGTCAACCAAACTTCACCCAATAGTGTATTGTATCACAATCTAGTTACATTTGAAAATTTTGTTCTAGGACATTTTGTTTGAACGCAATCATTAAACTTTGGTCAAAAAAGCCATTTAAGCCTTTCACCAGTGAGATCTATGCGATATGGCCGAGAAATGTAATTTTGATGTTAACTCCCAAACCGCTGCGCAGAAGTCAACTAAACTTCACCCAATAGTGTATTGTATCACATTCTAGTAGTTACATTTGAAAATTTCGTTCTAGGACATTTGGTTTGAGCGCAATCATTAAACTTAATTAAAAAAGTCATTTAAGCCTTTTCACAGTGAGATCTATGCGATATGGCCGAGAAATGTAATTTTGATGTTAACTCCCAAACCGCTGTGCAGAAGTCAACCAAACTTTACCCATTAGTGTATTGTATCACAATCTAGTAATTACATTTGAAAATTTGGTTATAGGACATTTGATTTGAGCGCAATCATTAAACTTAGGTCAAAAAAGCCATTTAAGCCTTTTCACAGTGAGATCTATGCGATATGGCCGAGAAATGTAATTTTGATGTTAACTCCCAAACCGCTGCGCAGAAGTCAACCAAACTTCACCCAATAGTGTATTGTATCACAATCTAGTAGTTACATTTGAAAATTTTGTTCTATGACATTTTGTTTGAACGCAATCATCAAACTTAATTAAAAAAGTCATTTAAGCCTTTTCACAGTGAGATCTATGCGATATGGCCGAGAAATGTAATTTTGATGTTAACTCCCAAACCGCTGCGCAGAAGTCAACCAAACTTCACCCATTAGTGTATTATATCACAATCTAGTAGTTACATGTCGAAATTTGGTTATTGGACATTTGATTTGAGCGCAATCCTCAAACTTAGGTCAAAAAAGCCATTTAAGCCTTTTCACAGTGAGATCTATGCGATATGGCCGAGAAATGTAATTTTGATGTTAACTCCCAAACCGCTGCGCAGAAGTCAACCAAACTTCACCCAATAGTGTATTGTATCACATTCTAGTAGTTACATTTGAAAATTTCGTTCTAGGACATTTGGTTTGAGCGCAATCATTAAACTTAGGTCAAAAAAGCCATTTAAGCCTTTTCACAGTGAGATCTATGCGATATGGCCGAGAAATGTAATTTTGATGTTAACTCCCAAACCGCTGCGCAGAAGTCAATCAAACTTCACCCAATAGTGTATTGTATCACAATCTAGTAGTTACATTTGAAAATTTTGTTCTAGGACATTTTGTTTGAACGCAATCATCAAACTTAATTAAAAAAGTCATTTAAGCCTTTTCACAGTGAGATCTATGCGATATGGCCGAGAAATGTAATTTTGATGTTAACTCCCAAACCGCTGCGCAGAAGTCAACCAAACTTCACCCAATAGTGTATTGTATCACAATCTAGTAGTTACATTTGGAAATTTGGTTCTTGGACATTTGATTTGAGCGCAATCCTCAAACTTAGGTCAAAAAAGCCATTTAAGCCTTTTCACAGTGAGATCTATGCGATATGGCCGAGAAATGTAATTTTGATGTTAACTCCCAAACCGCTGCGCAGAAGTCAACCAAACTTCACCCAATAGTGTATTGTATCACAATCTAGTAGTTACATTTGAAAATTTTGTTCTAGGACATTTTGTTTGAACGCAATCATCAAACTTAATTAAAAAAGTCATTTAAGCCTTTTCACAGTGAGATCTATGCGATATGGCCGAGAAATGTAATTTTGATGTTAACTCCCAAACCGCTGCGCAGAAGTCAACCAAACTTCACCCAATAGTGTATTTTATCACAATCTAGTAGTTACATTTGGAAATTTAGTTATAGGACATTTGATTTGAGCGCAATCTTCAAACTTAATTAAAAAAAGTCATTTAAGCCTTTTCACAGTGAGATCTATGCGATATGGCCGAGAAATGTAATTTTGATGTTCACTCCCAAACCGCTGCGCAGAAGTCAACCAAACTTCAACCATTAGTGTATTGTATCACAATCTAGTAGTTACATGTGGAAATTTGGTTCTAGGACATTTGATTTGAGCGCAATCCTCAAACTTAGGTCAAAAAAGCCATTTAAGCCTTTTCACAGTGAGATCTATGCGATATGGCCGAGAAATGTAATTTTGATGTTAACTCCCAAACCGCTGCGCAGAAGTCAACCAAACTTCACCCAATAGTGTATTGTATCACAATCTAGTAGTTACATTTGAAAATTTTGTTCTAGGATATTTTGTTTGAGCGCAATCATCAAACTTAATTAAAAAAGTCATTTAAGCCTTTTCACAGTGAGATCTATGCGATATGGCCGAGAAATGTAATTTTGATGTTAACTCCCAAACCGCTGCGCAGAAGTCAACCAAACTTCACCCATTAGTGTATTGTATCACAATCTAGTAGTTACATGTAGAAATTTGGTTCTAGGACATTTAATTTGAGCGCAATCCTCAAACTTAGGTCAAAAAAGCCATTTAAGCCTTTTCACAGTGAGATCTATGCGATATGGCCGAGAAATGTAATTTTGATGTTAACTCCCAAACCGCTGCGCAGAAGTCAATCAAACTTCACCCAATAGTGTATTGTATCACATTCTAGTAGTTACATTTGAAAATTTCGTTCTAGGACATTTGGTTTGAGCGCAATCATTAAACTTAGGTCAAAAAAGCCATTTAAGCCTTTTCACAGTGAGATCTATGCGATATGGCCCAGAAATGTAATTTTGATGTTAACTCCCAAACCGCTGCGCAGAAGTCAACTTAACTTCACCCAATAGTGTATTGTATCACATTCTAGTAGTTACATTTGAAAATTTCGTTCTAGGACATTTGGTTTGAGCGCAATCATTAAACTTAATTAAAAAAGTCATTTAAGCCTTTTCACAGTGAGATCTATGCGATATGGCCGAGAAATGTAATTTTGATGTTAACTCCCAAACCGCTGCGCAGAAGTCAACCAAACTTCACCCATTAGTGTATTGTATCACAATCTAGTAATTACATGTGGAAATTTGGTTCTAGGACATTTGATTTGAGCGCAATCCTCAAACTTAGGTCAAAAAAGCCATTTAAGCCTTTTCACAGTGAGATCTCTGCGATATGGCCGAGAAATGTAATTTTGATGTTAACTCCCAAACCGCTGCGCAGAAGTCAACCAAACTTCACCCAATAGTGTATTGTATCACAATCTAGTAGTTACATTTGAAAATTTTGTTCTATGACATTTTGTTTGAACGCAATCATCAAACTTAATTAAAAAAGTCATTTAAGCCTTTTCACAGTGAGATCTATGCGATATGGCCGAGAAATGTAATTTTGATGTTAACTCCCAAACCGCTGCGCAGAAGTCAACCAAACTTCACCCATTAGTGTATTGTATCACAATCTAGTAGTTACATGTGGAAATTTGGTTATTGGACATTTGATTTGAGCGCAATCCTCAAACTTAGGTCAAAAAAGCCATTTAAGCCTTTTCACAGTGAGATCAATGCGATATGGCCGAGAAATGTAATTTTGATGTTAACTCCCAAACCGCTGCGCAGAAGTCAACCAAACTTCACCCATTAGTGTATTGTATCACAATCTAGTAGTTACATGTGGAAATTTGGTTATTGGACATTTGATTTGAGCGCAATCCTCAAACTTAGGTCAAAAAAGCCATTTAAGCCTTTTCACAGTGAGATCTATGCGATATGGCCGAGAAATGTAATTTTGATGTTAACTCCCAAACCGCTGCGCAGAAGTCAACCAAACTTCACCCAATAGTGTATTGTATCACATTCTAGTAGTTACATTTGAAAATTTCGTTCTAGGACATTTGGTTTGAGCTCAATCTTTAAACTTAGGTCAAAAAAGCCATTTAAGCCTTTTCACAGGGAGATCTCTGCGATATGGCCGAGAAATGTAATTTTGATGTTAACTCCCAAACCGCTGCGCAGAAGTCAACCAAACTTCACCCAATAGTGTATTGTATCACAATCTAGTAGTTACATTTGAAAATTTTGTTCTATGACATTTTGTTTGAACGCAATCATCAAACTTAATTAAAAAAGTCATTTAAGCCTTTTCACAGTGAGATCTATGCGATATGGCCGAGAAATGTAATTTTGATGTTAACTCCCAAACCGCTGCGCAGAAGTCAACCAAACTTCACCCATTAGTGTATTGTATCACAATCTAGTAGTTACATGTGGAAATTTGGTTATTGGACATTTGATTTGAGCGCAATCCTCAAACTTAGGTCAAAAAAGCCATTTAAGCCTTTTCACAGTGAGATCTATGCGATATGGCCGAGAAATGTAATTTTGATGTTAACTCCCAAACCGCTGCGCAGAAGTCAACCAAACTTCACCCATTAGTGTATTGTATCACAATCTAGTAGTTACATGTGGAAATTTGGTTCTAGGACATTTGATTTGAGCGCAATCCTCAAACTTAGGTCAAAAAAGCCATTTAAGCCTTTTCACAGTGAGATCTATGCGATATGGCCGAGAAATGTAATTTTGATGTTAACTCCCAAACCGCTGCGCAGAAGTCAACCAAACTTCACCCAATAGTGTATTGTATCACAATCTAGTAGTTACATTTGAAAATTTTGTTCTAGGATATTTTGTTTGAGCGCAATCATCAAACTTAATTAAAAAAGTCATTTAAGCCTTTTCACAGTGAGATCTATGCGATATGGCCGAGAAATGTAATTTTGATGTTAACTCCCAAACCGCTGCGCAGAAGTCAACCAAACTTCACCCATTAGTGTATTGTATCACAATCTAGTAGTTACATGTAGAAATTTGGTTCTAGGACATTTAATTTGAGCGCAATCCTCAAACTTAGGTCAAAAAAGCCATTTAAGCCTTTTCACAGTGAGATCTATGCGATATGGCCGAGAAATGTAATTTTGATAACTCCCAAACCGCTGCGCAGAAGTCAATCAAACTTCACCCAATAGTGTATTGTATCACATTCTAGTAGTTACATTTGAAAATTTCGTTCTAGGACATTTGGTTTGAGCGCAATCATTAAACTTAGGTCAAAAAAGCCATTTAAGCCTTTTCACAGTGAGATCTATGCGATATGGCCGAGAAATGTAATTTTGATGTTAACTCCCAAACCGCTGCGCAGAAGTCAACTAAACTTCACCCAATAGTGTATTGTATCACATTCTAGTAGTTACATTTGAAAATTTCGTTCTAGGACATTTGGTTTGAGCGCAATCATTAAACTTAATTAAAAAAGTCATTTAAGCCTTTTCACAGTGAGATCTATGCGATATGGCCGAGAAATGTAATTTTGATGTTAACTCCCAAACCGCTGCGCAGAAGTCAACCAAACTTCACCCATTAGTGTATTGTATCACAATCTAGTAATTACATGTGGAAATTTGGTTCTAGGACATTTGATTTGAGCGCAATCCTCAAACTTAGGTCAAAAAAGCCATTTAAGCCTTTTCACAGTGAGATCTCTGCGATATGGCCGAGAAATGTAATTTTGATGTTAACTCCCAAACCGCTGCGCAGAAGTCAACCAAACTTCACCCAATAGTGTATTGTATCACAATCTAGTAGTTACATTTGAAAATTTTGTTCTATGACATTTTGTTTGAACGCAATCATCAAACTTAATTAAAAAAGTCATTTAAGCCTTTTCACAGTGAGATCTATGCGATATGGCCGAGAAATGTAATTTTGATGTTAACTCCCAAACCGCTGCGCAGAAGTCAACCAAACTTCACCCATTAGTGTATTGTATCACAATCTAGTAGTTACATGTGGAAATTTGGTTATTGGACATTTGATTTGAGCGCAATCCTCAAACTTAGGTCAAAAAAGCCATTTAAGCCTTTTCACAGTGAGATCTATGCGATATGGCCGAGAAATGTAATTTTGATGTTAACTCCCAAACCGCTGCGCAGAAGTCAACCAAACTTCACCCAATAGTGTATTGTATCACAATCTAGTAGTTACATTTGAAAATTTTGTTCTATGACATTTTGTTTGAACGCAATCATCAAACTTAATTAAAAAAGTCATTTAAGCCTTTTCACAGTGAGATCTATGCGATATGGCCGAGAAATGTAATTTTGATGTTAACTCCCAAACCGCTGCGCAGAAGTCAACCAAACTTCACCCATTAGTGTATTGTATCACAATCTAGTAGTTACATGTCGAAATTTGGTTATTGGACATTTGATTTGAGCGCAATCCTCAAACTTAGGTCAAAAAAGCCATTTAAGCCTTTTCACAGTGAGATCTATGCGATATGGCCGAGAAATGTAATTTTGATGTTAACTCCCAAACCGCTGCGCAGAAGTCAACCAAACTTCACCCAATAGTGTATTGTATCACATTCTAGTAGTTACATTTGAAAATTTCGTTCTAGGACATTTGGTTTGAGCGCAATCATTAAACTTAGGTCAAAAAAGCCATTTAAGCCTTTTCACAGTGAGATCTATGCGATATGGCCGAGAAATGTAATTTTGATGTTAACTCCCAAACCGCTGCGCAGAAGTCAACTAAACTTCACCCAATAGTGTATTGTATCACATTCTAGTAGTTACATTTGAAAATTTCGTTCTAGGACATTTGGTTTGAGCGCAATCATTAAACTTAGGTCAAAAAAGCCATTTAAGCCTTTTCACAGTGAGATCTATGCGATATGGCCGAGAAATGTAATTTTGATGTTAACTCCCAAACCGCTGCGCAGAAGTCAATCAAACTTCACCCAATAGTGTATTGTATCACAATCTAGTAGTTACATTTGAAAATTTTGTTCTAGGACATTTTGTTTGAACGCAATCATCAAACTTAATTAAAAAAGTCATTTAAGCCTTTTCACAGTGAGATCTATGCGATATGGCCGAGAAATGTAATTTTGATGTTAACTCCCAAACCGCTGCGCAGAAGTCAACCAAACTTCACCCAATAGTGTATTGTATCACAATCTAGTAGTTACATTTGGAAATTTGGTTCTTGAACATTTGATTTGAGCGCAATCCTCAAACTTAGGTCAAAAAAGCCATTTAAGCCTTTTCACAGTGAGATCTATGCGATATGGCCGAGAAATGTAATTTTGATGTTAACTCCCAAACCGCTGCGCAGAAGTCAACCAAACTTCACCCAATAGTGTATTGTATCACAATCTAGTAGTTACATTTGAAAATTTTGTTCTAGGACATTTTGTTTGAACGCAATCATCAAACTTAATTAAAAAAGTCATTTAAGCCTTTTCACAGTGAGATCTATGCGATATGGCCGAGAAATGTAATTTTGATGTTAACTCCCAAACCGCTGCGCAGAAGTCAACCAAACTTCACCCAATAGTGTATTTTATCACAATCTAGTAGTTACATTTGGAAATTTAGTTATAGGACATTTGATTTGAGCGCAATCTTCAAACTTAATTAAAAAAAGTCATTTAAGCCTTTTCACAGTGAGATCTATGCGATATGGCCGAGAAATGTAATTTTGATGTTCACTCCCAAACCGCTGCGCAGAAGTCAACCAAACTTCAACCATTAGTGTATTGTATCACAATCTAGTAGTTACATGTGGAAATTTGGTTCTAGGACATTTGATTTGAGCGCAATCCTCAAACTTAGGTCAAAAAAGCCATTTAAGCCTTTTCACAGTGAGATCTATGCGATATGGCCGAGAAATGTAATTTTGATGTTAACTCCCAAACCGCTGCGCAGAAGTCAACCAAACTTCACCCAATAGTGTATTGTATCACAATCTAGTAGTTACATTTGAAAATTTTGTTCTATGACATTTTGTTTGAACGCAATCATCAAACTTAATTAAAAAAGTCATTTAAGCCTTTTCACAGTGAGATCTATGCGATATGGCCGAGAAATGTAATTTTGATGTTAACTCCCAAACCGCTGCGCAGAAGTCAACCAAACTTCACCCATTAGTGTATTGTATCACAATCTAGTAGTTACATGTGGAAATTTGGTTATTGGACATTTGATTTGAGCGCAATCCTCAAACTTAGGTCAAAAAAGCCATTTAAGCCTTTTCACAGTGAGATCTATGCGATATGGCCGAGAAATGTAATTTTGATGTTAACTCCCAAACCGCTGCGCAGAAGTCAACCAAACTTCACCCAATAGTGTATTGTATCACAATCTAGTAGTTACATTTGAAAATTTTGTTCTATGACATTTTGTTTGAACGCAATCATCAAACTTAATTAAAAAAGTCATTTAAGCCTTTTCACAGTGAGATCTATGCGATATGGCCGAGAAATGTAATTTTGATGTTAACTCCCAAACCGCTGCGCAGAAGTCAACCAAACTTCACCCATTAGTGTATTGTATCACAATCTAGTAGTTACATGTCGAAATTTGGTTATTGGACATTTGATTTGAGCGCAATCCTCAAACTTAGGTCAAAAAAGCCATTTAAGCCTTTTCACAGTGAGATCTATGCGATATGGCCGAGAAATGTAATTTTGATGTTAACTCCCAAACCGCTGCGCAGAAGTCAACCAAACTTCACCCAATAGTGTATTGTATCACATTCTAGTAGTTACATTTGAAAATTTCGTTCTAGGACATTTGGTTTGAGCGCAATCATTAAACTTAGGTCAAAAAAGCCATTTAAGCCTTTTCACAGTGAGATCTATGCGATATGGCCGAGAAATGTAATTTTGATGTTAACTCCCAAACCGCTGCGCAGAAGTCAACTAAACTTCACCCAATAGTGTATTGTATCACATTCTAGTAGTTACATTTGAAAATTTCGTTCTAGGACATTTGGTTTGAGCGCAATCATTAAACTTAGGTCAAAAAAGCCATTTAAGCCTTTTCACAGTGAGATCTATGCGATATGGCCGAGAAATGTAATTTTGATGTTAACTCCCAAACCGCTGCGCAGAAGTCAATCAAACTTCACCCAATAGTGTATTGTATCACAATCTAGTAGTTACATTTGAAAATTTTGTTCTAGGACATTTTGTTTGAACGCAATCATCAAACTTAATTAAAAAAGTCATTTAAGCCTTTTCACAGTGAGATCTATGCGATATGGCCGAGAAATGTAATTTTGATGTTAACTCCCAAACCGCTGCGCAGAAGTCAACCAAACTTCACCCAATAGTGTATTGTATCACAATCTAGTAGTTACATTTGGAAATTTGGTTCTTGGACATTTGATTTGAGCGCAATCCTCAAACTTAGGTCAAAAAAGCCATTTAAGCCTTTTCACAGTGAGATCTATGCGATATGGCCGAGAAATGTAATTTTGATGTTAACTCCCAAACCGCTGCGCAGAAGTCAACCAAACTTCACCCAATAGTGTATTGTATCACAATCTAGTAGTTACATTTGAAAATTTTGTTCTAGGACATTTTGTTTGAACGCAATCATCAAACTTAATTAAAAAAGTCATTTAAGCCTTTTCACAGTGAGATCTATGCGATATGGCCGAGAAATGTAATTTTGATGTTAACTCCCAAACCGCTGCGCAGAAGTCAACCAAACTTCACCCAATAGTGTATTTTATCACAATCTAGTAGTTACATTTGGAAATTTAGTTATAGGACATTTGATTTGAGCGCAATCTTCAAACTTAATTAAAAAAAGTCATTTAAGCCTTTTCACAGTGAGATCTATGCGATATGGCCGAGAAATGTAATTTTGATGTTCACTCCCAAACCGCTGCGCAGAAGTCAACCAAACTTCAACCATTAGTGTATTGTATCACAATCTAGTAGTTACATGTGGAAATTTGGTTCTAGGACATTTGATTTGAGCGCAATCCTCAAACTTAGGTCAAAAAAGCCATTTAAGCCTTTTCACAGTGAGATCTATGCGATATGGCCGAGAAATGTAATTTTGATGTTAACTCCCAAACCGCTGCGCAGAAGTCAACCAAACTTCACCCAATAGTGTATTGTATCACAATCTAGTAGTTACATTTGAAAATTTTGTTCTAGGATATTTTGTTTGAGCGCAATCATCAAACTTAATTAAAAAAGTCATTTAAGCCTTTTCACAGTGAGATCTATGCGATATGGCCGAGAAATGTAATTTTGATGTTAACTCCCAAACCGCTGCGCAGAAGTCAACCAAACTTCACCCATTAGTGTATTGTATCACAATCTAGTAGTTACATGTAGAAATTTGGTTCTAGGACATTTAATTTGAGCGCAATCCTCAAACTTAGGTCAAAAAAGCCATTTAAGCCTTTTCACAGTGAGATCTATGCGATATGGCCGAGAAATGTAATTTTGATGTTAACTCCCAAACCGCTGCGCAGAAGTCAATCAAACTTCACCCAATAGTGTATTGTATCACATTCTAGTAGTTACATTTGAAAATTTCGTTCTAGGACATTTGGTTTGAGCGCAATCATTAAACTTAGGTCAAAAAAGCCATTTAAGCCTTTTCACAGTGAGATCTATGCGATATGGCCGAGAAATGTAATTTTGATGTTAACTCCCAAACCGCTGCGCAGAAGTCAACTAAACTTCACCCAATAGTGTATTGTATCACATTCTAGTAGTTACATTTGAAAATTTCGTTCTAGGACATTTGGTTTGAGCGCAATCATTAAACTTAATTAAAAAAGTCATTTAAGCCTTTTCACAGTGAGATCTATGCGATATGGCCGAGAAATGTAATTTTGATGTTAACTCCCAAACCGCTGCGCAGAAGTCAACCAAACTTCACCCATTAGTGTATTGTATCACAATCTAGTAATTACATGTGGAAATTTGGTTCTAGGACATTTGATTTGAGCGCAATCCTCAAACTTAGGTCAAAAAAGCCATTTAAGCCTTTTCACAGTGAGATCTCTGCGATATGGCCGAGAAATGTAATTTTGATGTTAACTCCCAAACCGCTGCGCAGAAGTCAACCAAACTTCACCCAATAGTGTATTGTATCACAATCTAGTAGTTACATTTGAAAATTTTGTTCTATGACATTTTGTTTGAACGCAATCATCAAACTTAATTAAAAAAGTCATTTAAGCCTTTTCACAGTGAGATCTATGCGATATGGCCGAGAAATGTAATTTTGATGTTAACTCCCAAACCGCTGCGCAGAAGTCAACCAAACTTCACCCATTAGTGTATTGTATCACAATCTAGTAGTTACATGTGGAAATTTGGTTATTGGACATTTGATTTGAGCGCAATCCTCAAACTTAGGTCAAAAAAGCCATTTAAGCCTTTTCACAGTGAGATCTATGCGATATGGCCGAGAAATGTAATTTTGATGTTAACTCCCAAACCGCTGCGCAGAAGTCAACCAAACTTCACCCATTAGTGTATTGTATCACAATCTAGTAGTTACATGTGGAAATTTGGTTATTGGACATTTGATTTGAGCGCAATCCTCAAACTTAGGTCAAAAAAGCCATTTAAGCCTTTTCACAGTGAGATCTATGCGATATGGCCGAGAAATGTAATTTTGATGTTAACTCCCAAACCGCTGCGCAGAAGTCAACCAAACTTCACCCAATAGTGTATTGTATCACATTCTAGTAGTTACATTTGAAAATTTCGTTCTAGGACATTTGGTTTGAGCTCAATCTTTAAACTTAGGTCAAAAAAGCCATTTAAGCCTTTTCACAGGGAGATCTCTGCGATATGGCCGAGAAATGTAATTTTGATGTTAACTCCCAAACCGCTGCGCAGAAGTCAACCAAACTTCACCCAATAGTGTATTGTATCACAATCTAGTAGTTACATTTGAAAATTTTGTTCTATGACATTTTGTTTGAACGCAATCATCAAACTTAATTAAAAAAGTCATTTAAGCCTTTTCACAGTGAGATCTATGCGATATGGCCGAGAAATGTAATTTTGATGTTAACTCCCAAACCGCTGCGCAGAAGTCAACCAAACTTCACCCATTAGTGTATTGTATCACAATCTAGTAGTTACATGTGGAAATTTGGTTATTGGACATTTGATTTGAGCGCAATCCTCAAACTTAGGTCAAAAAAGCCATTTAAGCCTTTTCACAGTGAGATCTATGCGATATGGCCGAGAAATGTAATTTTGATGTTAACTCCCAAACCGCTGCGCAGAAGTCAACCAAACTTCACCCATTAGTGTATTGTATCACAATCTAGTAGTTACATGTGGAAATTTGGTTCTAGGACATTTGATTTGAGCGCAATCCTCAAACTTAGGTCAAAAAAGCCATTTAAGCCTTTTCACAGTGAGATCTATGCGATATGGCCGAGAAATGTAATTTTGATGTTAACTCCCAAACCGCTGCGCAGAAGTCAACCAAACTTCACCCAATAGTGTATTGTATCACAATCTAGTAGTTACATTTGAAAATTTTGTTCTAGGATATTTTGTTTGAGCGCAATCATCAAACTTAATTAAAAAAGTCATTTAAGCCTTTTCACAGTGAGATCTATGCGATATGGCCGAGAAATGTAATTTTGATGTTAACTCCCAAACCGCTGCGCAGAAGTCAACCAAACTTCACCCATTAGTGTATTGTATCACAATCTAGTAGTTACATGTAGAAATTTGGTTCTAGGACATTTAATTTGAGCGCAATCCTCAAACTTAGGTCAAAAAAGCCATTTAAGCCTTTTCACAGTGAGATCTATGCGATATGGCCGAGAAATGTAATTTTGATAACTCCCAAACCGCTGCGCAGAAGTCAATCAAACTTCACCCAATAGTGTATTGTATCACATTCTAGTAGTTACATTTGAAAATTTCGTTCTAGGACATTTGGTTTGAGCGCAATCATTAAACTTAGGTCAAAAAAGCCATTTAAGCCTTTTCACAGTGAGATCTATGCGATATGGCCGAGAAATGTAATTTTGATGTTAACTCCCAAACCGCTGCGCAGAAGTCAACCAAACTTCACCCAATAGTGTATTGTATCACAATCTAGTAGTTACATTTGAAAATTTTGTTCTAGGATATTTTGTTTGAGCGCAATCATCAAACTTAATTAAAAAAGTCATTTAAGCCTTTTCACAGTGAGATCTATGCGATATGGCCGAGAAATGTAATTTTGATGTTAACTCCCAAACCGCTGTGCAGAAGTCAACCAAACTTCACCCAATAGTGTATTTTATCACAATCTAGTAGTTACATTTGGAAATTTAGTTATAGGACATTTGATTTGAGCGCAATCTTCAAACTTAATTAAAAAAAGTCATTTAAGCCTTTTCACAGTGAGATCTATGCGATATGGCCGAGAAATGTAATTTTGATGTTAACTCCCAAACCGCTGCGCAGAAGTCAACCAAACTTCACCCATTAGTGTATTGTATCACAATCTAGTAGTTACATGTGGAAATTTGGTTATTGGACATTTGATTTGAGCGCAATCCTCAAACTTAGGTCAAAAAAGCCATTTAAGCCTTTTCACAGTGAGATCTATGCGATATGGCCGAGAAATGTAATTTTGATGTTAACTCCCAAACCGCTGCGCAGAAGTCAACCAAACTTCACCCAATAGTGTATTGTATCACATTCTAGTAGTTACATTTGAAAATTTCGTTCTAGGACATTTGGTTTGAGCGCAATCTTTAAACTTAGGTCAAAAAAGCCATTTAAGCCTTTTCACAGTGAGATCTCTGCGATATGGCCGAGAAATGTAATTTTGATGTTAACTCCCAAACCGCTGCGCAGAAGTCAACCAAACTTCACCCAATAGTGTATTGTATCACAATCTAGTAGTTACATTTGAAAATTTTGTTCTATGACATTTTGTTTGAACGCAATTATCAAACTTAATTAAAAAAGTCATTTAAGCCTTTTCACAGTGAGATCTATGCGATATGGCCGAGAAATGTAATTTTGATGTTAACTCCCAAACCGCTGCGCAGAAGTCAACCAAACTTCACCCATTAGTGTATTGTATCACAATCTAGTAGTTACATGTGGAAATTTGGTTCTAGGACATTTGATTTGAGCGCAATCCTCAAACTTAGGTCAAAAAAGCCATTTAAGCCTTTTCACAGTGAGATCTATGCGATATGGCCGAGAAATGTAATTTTGATGTTAACTCCCAAACCGCTGCGCAGAAGTCAACCAAACTTCACCCAATAGTGTATTGTATCACAATCTAGTAGTTACATTTGAAAATTTTGTTCTAGGATATTTTGTTTGAGCGCAATCATCAAACTTAATTAGAAAAGTCATTTAAGCCTTTTCACAGTGAGATCTATGCGATATGGCCGAGAAATGTAATTTTGATGTTAACTCCCAAACCGCTGCGCAGAAGTCAACCAAACTTCACCCATTAGTGTATTGTATCACAATCTAGTAGTTACATGTAGAAATTTGGTTCTAGGACATTTAATTTGAGCGCAATCCTCAAACTTAGGTCAAAAAAGCCATTTAAGCCTTTTCACAGTGAGATCTATGCGATATGGCCGAGAAATATAATTTTGATGTTAACTCCCAAACCGCTGCGCAGAAGTCAATCAAACTTCACCCAATAGTGTTTTGTATCACATTCTAGTAGTTACATTTGAAAATTTCGTTGTAGGACATTTGGTTTGAGCGCAATCATTAAACTTAGGTCAAAAAAGCCATTTAAGCCTTTTCACAGTGAGATCTATGCGATATGGCCGAGAAATGTAATTTTGATGTTAACTCCCAAACCGCTGCGCAGAAGTCAACCAAACTTCACCCATTAGTGTATTGTATCACAATCTAGTAATTACATGTGGAAATTTGGTTCTAGGACATTTGATTTGAGCGCAATCCTCAAACTTAGGTCAAAAAAGCCATTTAAGCCTTTTCACAGTGAGATCTCTGCGATATGGCCGAGAAATGTAATTTTGATGTTAACTCCCAAACCGCTGCGCAGAAGTCAACCAAACTTCACCCAATAGTGTATTGTATCACAATCTAGTAGTTACATTTGAAAATTTTGTTCTATGACATTTTGTTTGAACGCAATCATCAAACTTAATTAAAAAAGTCATTTAAGCCTTTTCACAGTGAGATCTATGCGATATGGCCGAGAAATGTAATTTTGATGTTAACTCCCAAACCGCTGCGCAGAAGTCAACCAAACTTCACCCATTAGTGTATTGTATCACAATCTAGTAATTACATGTGGAAATTTGGTTCTAGGACATTTGATTTGAGCGCAATCCTCAAACTTAGGTCAAAAAAGCCATTTAAGCCTTTTCACAGTGAGATCTATGCGATATGGCCGAGAAATGTAATTTTGATGTTAACTCCCAAACCGCTGCGCAGAAGTCAACCAAACTTCACCCAATAGTGTATTGTATCACAATCTAGTAGTTACATTTGAAAATTTTGTTCTAGGATATTTTGTTTGAGCGCAATCATCAAACTTAATTAAAAAAGTCATTTAAGCCTTTTCACAGTGAGATCTATGCGATATGGCCGAGAAATGTAATTTTGATGTTAACTCCCAAACCGCTGCGCAGAAGTCAACCAAACTTCACCCATTAGTGTATTGTATCACAATCTAGTAGTTACATGTGGAAATTTGGTTATTGGACATTTGATTTGAGCGCAATCCTCAAACTTAGGTCAAAAAAGCCATTTAAGCCTTTTCACAGTGAGATCTATGCGATATGGCCGAGAAATGTAATTTTGATGTTAACTCCCAAACCGCTGCGCAGAAGTCAACCAAACTTCACCCAATAGTGTATTGTATCACATTCTAGTAGTTACATTTGAAAATTTCGTTCTAGGACATTTGGTTTGAGCGCAATCTTTAAACTTAGGTCAAAAAAGCCATTTAAGCCTTTTCACAGTGAGATCTCTGCGATATGGCCGAGAAATGTAATTTTGATGTTAACTCCCAAACCGCTGCGCAGAAGTCAACCAAACTTCACCCAATAGTGTATTGTATCACAATCTAGTAGTTACATTTGAAAATTTTGTTCTATGACATTTTGTTTGAACGCAATTATCAAACTTAATTAAAAAAGTCATTTAAGCCTTTTCACAGTGAGATCTATGCGATATGGCCGAGAAATGTAATTTTGATGTTAACTCCCAAACCGCTGCGCAGAAGTCAACCAAACTTCACCCATTAGTGTATTGTATCACAATCTAGTAGTTACATGTGGAAATTTGGTTCTAGGACATTTGATTTGAGCGCAATCCTCAAACTTAGGTCAAAAAAGCCATTTAAGCCTTTTCACAGTGAGATCTATGCGATATGGCCGAGAAATGTAATTTTGATGTTAACTCCCAAACCGCTGCGCAGAAGTCAACCAAACTTCACCCAATAGTGTATTGTATCACAATCTAGTAGTTACATTTGAAAATTTTGTTCTAGGATATTTTGTTTGAGCGCAATCATCAAACTTAATTAGAAAAGTCATTTAAGCCTTTTCACAGTGAGATCTATGCGATATGGCCGAGAAATGTAATTTTGATGTTAACTCCCAAACCGCTGCGCAGAAGTCAACCAAACTTCACCCATTAGTGTATTGTATCACAATCTAGTAGTTACATGTAGAAATTTGGTTCTAGGACATTTAATTTGAGCGCAATCCTCAAACTTAGGTCAAAAAAGCCATTTAAGCCTTTTCACAGTGAGATCTATGCGATATGGCCGAGAAATATAATTTTGATGTTAACTCCCAAACCGCTGCGCAGAAGTCAATCAAACTTCACCCAATAGTGTTTTGTATCACATTCTAGTAGTTACATTTGAAAATTTCGTTGTAGGACATTTGGTTTGAGCGCAATCATTAAACTTAGGTCAAAAAAGCCATTTAAGCCTTTTCACAGTGAGATCTATGCGATATGGCCGAGAAATGTAATTTTGATGTTAACTCCCAAACCGCTGCGCAGAAGTCAACCAAACTTCACCCATTAGTGTATTGTATCACAATCTAGTAATTACATGTGGAAATTTGGTTCTAGGACATTTGATTTGAGCGCAATCCTCAAACTTAGGTCAAAAAAGCCATTTAAGCCTTTTCACAGTGAGATCTCTGCGATATGGCCGAGAAATGTAATTTTGATGTTAACTCCCAAACCGCTGCGCAGAAGTCAACCAAACTTCACCCAATAGTGTATTGTATCACAATCTAGTAGTTACATTTGAAAATTTTGTTCTATGACATTTTGTTTGAACGCAATCATCAAACTTAATTAAAAAAGTCATTTAAGCCTTTTCACAGTGAGATCTATGCGATATGGCCGAGAAATGTAATTTTGATGTTAACTCCCAAACCGCTGCTCAGAAGTCAACCAAACTTCACCCATTAGTGTATTGTATCACAATCTAGTAGTTACATGTGGAAATTTGGTTATTGGACATTTGATTTGAGCGCAATCCTCAAACTTAGGTCAAAAAAGCCATTTAAGCCTTTTCACAGTGAGATCTATGCGATATGGCCGAGAAATGTAATTTTGATGTTAACTCCCAAACCGCTGCGCAGAAGTCAACCAAACTTCACCCATTAGTGTATTGTATCACAATCTAGTAGTTACATGTGGAAATTTGGTTCTAGGACATTTGATTTGAGCGCAATCCTCAAACTTAGGTCAAAAAAGCCATTTAAGCCTTTTCACAGTGAGATCTATGCGATATGGCCGAGAAATGTAATTTTGATGTTAACTCCCAAACCGCTGCGCAAAGTCAACCAAACTTCACCCAATAGTGTATTGTATCACATTCTAGTAGTTACATTTGAAAATTTCGTTCTAGGACATTTGGTTTGAGCGCAATCATTAAACTTAGGTCAAAAAAGCCATTTAAGCCTTTTCACAGTGAGATCTATGCGATATGGCCGAGAAATGTAATTTTGATGTTAACTCCCAAACCGCTGCACAGAAGTCAACCAAACTTCACCCAATAGTGTATTGTATCACAATCTAGTAGTTACATTTGAAAATTTTGTTCTAGGAAATTTTGTTTGAGCGCAATCATCAAACTTAATTAAAAAAGTCATTTAAGCCTTTTCACAGTGAGATCTATGCGATATGGCCGAGAAATGTTATTTTGATGTTAACTCCCAAACCGCTGCGCAGAAGTCAACCAAACTTCACCCAATAGTGTATTGTATCACAATCTAGTAGTTACATGTGAAAATTTGGTTCTAGGACATTTGATTTGAGCGCAATCCTCAAACTTAGGTCAAAAAAGCCATTTAAGCCTTTTCACAGTGAGATCTATGCGATATGGCCGAGAAATGTAATTTTGATGTTAACTCCCAAACCGCTGCGCAGAAGTCAACCAAACTTCATCCAATAGTGTATTGTATCACAATCTAGTTACATTTGAAAATTTTGTTCTAGGACATTTGGTTTGAGCGCAATCATTAAACTTAATTAAAAAAGTCATTTAAGCCTTTTCACAGTGAGATCTATGCGATATGGCCGAGAAATGTAATTTGGATGTTAACTCCCAAACCGCTGCGCAGAAGTCAACCAAACTTCACCCATTAGTGTATTGTATCACAATCTAGTAATTACATTTGAAAATTTGGTTATAGGACATTTGATTTGAGCGCAATCATTAAACTTAGGTCAAAAAAGCCATTTAAGCCTTTTCACAGTGAGATCTATGCGATATGGCCGAGAAATGTAATTTTGATGTTAACTCCCAAACCGCTGCGCAGAAGTCAACCAAACTTCACCCAATAGTGTATTGTATCACAATCTAGTAGTTACATTTGAAAATTTTGTTCTATGACATTTTGTTTGAACGCAATCATCAAACTTAATTAAAAAAGTCATTTAAGCCTTTTCACAGTGAGATCTATGCGATATGGCCGAGAAATGTAATTTTGATGTTAACTCCCAAACCGCTGCGCAGAAGTCAACCAAACTTCACCCATTAGTGTATTGTATCACAATCTAGTAGCTACATGTGGAAATTTGGTTATTGGACATTTGATTTGAGCGCAATCCTCAAACTTAGGTCAAAAAAGCCATTTAAGCCTTTTCACAGTGAGATCTATGCGATATGGCCGAGAAATGTAATTTTGATGTTAACTCCCAAACCGCTGCGCAGAAGTCAACCAAACTTCACCCAATAGTGTATTGTATCACATTCTAGTAGTTACATTTGAAATTTGGTTCTAGGACATTTGGTTTGAGCACAATTATTAAACTTAGGTCAAAAAAGCCATTTAAGCCTTTTCACAGTGAGATCTATGAGATTATGGCCGAGAAATGTAATTTTGATGTTAACTCCCAAACCGCTGCGCAGAAGTCAACCAAACTTCACCCAATAGTGTATTGTATCACAATCTAGTAGTTACATTTGAAAATTTTGTTCTAGGACATTTTGTTTGAACGCAATCATCAAACTTAATTAAAAAAGTCATTTAAGCCTTTTCACAGTGAGATCTATGCGATATGGCCGAGAAATGTAATTTTGATGTTAACTCCCAAACCGCTGCGCAGAAGTCAACCAAACTTCACCCATTAGTGTATTGTATCACAATCTAGTAGTTACATGTGGAAATTTGGTTATAGGACATTTGATTTGAGCGCAATCCTCAAACTTAGGTCAAAAAAGCCATTTAAGCCTTTTCACAGTGAGATCTATGCGATATGGCCGAGAAATGTAATTTTGATGTTAACTCCCAAACCGCTGCGCAGAAGTCAACCAAACTTCACCCAATAGTGTATTTTATCACAATCTAGTAGTTACATTTGAAAATTTTGTACTAGGACATTTTGTTTGAGCGCAATCATCAAACTTAATTAAAAAAGTCATTTAAGCCTTTTCACAGTGAGATCTATGCGATATGGCCGAGAAATGTAATTTTGATGTTAACTCCCAAACCGCTGCGCAGAAGTCAACCAAACTTCACCCATTAGTGTATTGTATCACAATCTAGTAGTTACATGTGGAAATTTGGTTCTAGGACATTTGATTTGAGCGCAATCATCAAACTTAGGTCAAAAAAGCCATTTAAGCCTTTTCACAGTGAGATCTATGCGATATGGCCGAGAAATGTAATTTTGATGTTAACTCCCAAACCGCTGCGCAGAAGTCAACCAAACTTCACCCAATAGTGTATTGTATCACAATCTAGTTACATTTGAAAATTTTGTTCTAGGACATTTTGTTTGAACGCAATCATTAAACTTTGGTCAAAAAAGCCATTTAAGCCTTTTCACAGTGAGATCTATGCGATATGGCCGAGAAATGTAATTTTGATGTTAACTCCCAAACCGCTGCGCAGAAGTCAACTAAACTTCACCCAATAGTGTATTGTATCACATTCTAGTAGTTACATTTGAAAATTTCGTTCTAGGACATTTGGTTTGAGCGCAATCATTAAACTTAATTAAAAAAGTCATTTAAGCCTTTTCACAGTGAGATCTATGCGATATGGCCGAGAAATGTAATTTTGATGTTAACTCCCAAACCGCTGCGCAGAAGTCAACCAAACTTCACCCATTAGTGTATTGTATCACAATCTAGTAATTACATTTGAAAATTTGGTTATAGGACATTTGATTTGAGCGCAATCATTAAACTTAGGTCAAAAAAGCCATTTAAGCCTTTTCACAGTGAGATCTATGCGATATGGCCGAGAAATGTAATTTTGATGTTAACTCCCAAACCGCTGCGCAGAAGTCAACCAAACTTCACCCAATAGTGTATTGTATCACAATCTAGTAGTTACATTTGAAAATTTCGTTCTAGGACATTTGGTTTGAGCGCAATCATTAAACTTAGGTCAAAAAAGCCATTTAAGCCTTTTCACAGTGAGATCTATGCGATATGGCCGAGAAATGTAATTTTGATGTTAACTCCCAAACCGCTGCGCAGAAGTCAACTAAAATTCACCCAATAGTGTATTGTATCACATTCTAGTAGTTACATTTGAAAATTTCGTTCTAGGACATTTGGTTTGAGCGCAATCATTAAACTTAATTAAAAAAGTCATTTAAGCCTTTTCACAGTGAGATCTATGCGATATGGCCGAGAAATGTAATTTTGATGTTAACTCCCAAACCGCTGCGCAGAAGTCAACCAAACTTCACCCATTAGTGTATTGTATCACAATCTAGTAATTACATGTGGAAATTTGGTTCTAGGACATTTGATTTGAGCGCAATCCTCAAACTTAGGTCAAAAAAGCCATTTAAGCCTTTTCACAGTGAGATCTCAGCGATATGGCCGAGAAATGTAATTTTGATGTTAACTCCCAAACCGCTGCGCAGAAGTCAACCAAACTTCACCCAATAGTGTATTGTATCACAATCTAGTAGTTACATTTGAAAATTTTGTTCTATGACATTTTGTTTGAACGCAATCATCAAACTTAATTAAAAAAGTCATTTAAGCCTTTTCACAGTGAGATCTATGCGATATGGCCGAGAAATGTAATTTTGATGTTAACTCCCAAACCGCTGCGCAGAAGTCAACTGAACTTCACCCAATAGTGTATTGTATCACATTCTAGTAGTTACATTTGAAAATTTCGTTCTAGGACATTTGGTTTGAGCGCAATCATTAAACTTAGGTCAAAAAAGCCATTTAAGCCTTTTCACAGTGAGATCTATGCGATATGGCCGAGAAATGTAATTTTGATGTTAACTCCCAAACCGCTGCGCAGAAATCAACCAAACTTCACCCAATAGTGTATTGTATCACAATCTAGTAGTTACATGTGGAAATTTGGTTATAGGACATTTGATTTGAGCGCAATCCTCAAACTTAGGTCAAAAAAGCCATTTAAGCCTTTTCACAGTGAGATCTATGCGATATGGCCGAGAAATGTAATTTTGATGTTAACTCCCAAACCGCTGCGCAGAAATCAACCAAACTTCACCCATTAGTGTATTGTATCACAATCTAGTAGTTACATGTGGAAATTTGGTTATAGGACATTTGATTTGAGCGCAATCCTCAAACTTAGGTCAAAAAAGCCATTTAAGCCTTTTCACAGTGAGATCTATGCGATATGGCCGAGAAATGTAATTTTGATGTTAACTCCCAAACCGCTGCGCAGAAGTCAACCAAACTTCACCCAATAGTGTATTTTATCACAATCTAGTAGTTACATTTGAAAATTTTGTTCTAGGACATTTTGTTTGAGCGCAATCATCAAACTTAATTAAAAAAGTCATTTAAGCCTTTTCATAGTGAGATCTATGCGATATGGCGGAGAAATGTAATTTTGATGTTAACTCCCAAACCGCTGCGCAGAAGTCAACCAAACTTCACCCATTAGTGTATTGTATCACAATCTAGTAGTTACATGTGGAAATTAGGTTCTAGGACATTTGATTTGAGCGCAATCCTCAAACTTAGGTCAAAAAAGCCATTTAAGCCTTTTCACAGTGAGATCTATGCGATATGGCCGAGAAATGTAATTTTGATGTTAACTCCCAAACCGCTGCGCAGAAATCAACCAAACTTCACCCAATAGTGTATTGTATCACATTCTAGTAGTTACATTTGAAAATTTCGTTCTAGGACATTTGGTTTGAGCGCAATCTTTAAACTTAGGTCAAAAAAGCCATTTAAGCCTTTTCACAGTGAGATCTATGCGATATGGCCGAGAAATGTAATTTTGATGTTAACTCCCAAACCGCTGCGCAGAAGTCAATCAAACTTCACCCAATAGTGTATTGTATCACAATCTAGTAGTTACATTTGAAAATTTTGTTCTAGGACATTTTGTTTGAACGCAATCATCAAACTTAATTAAAAAAGTCATTTAAGCCTTTTCACAGTGAGATCTATGCGATATGGCCGAGAAATGTAATTTTGATGTTAACTCCCAAACCGCTGCGCTGAAGACAACCAAACTTCACCCAATAGTGTATTGTATCACAATCTAGTAGTTACATTTGGAAATTTTGTTCTTGGACATTTGATTTGAGCGCAATCCTCAAACTTAGGTCAAAAAAGCCATTTAAGCCTTTTCACAGTGAGATCTCTGCGATATGGCCGAGAAATGTAATTTTGATGTTAACTCCCAAACCGCTGCGCAGAAGTCAACCAAACTTCACCCAATAGTGTATTGTATCACATTCTAGTAGTTACATTTTAAAATTTGGTTATAGGACATTTTATTTGAGCGCAATCATTAAACTTAGGTCAAAAAAGCCATTTAAGCCTTTTCACAGTGAGATCTATGCGATATGGCCGAGAAATGTAATTTTGATGTTAACTCCCAAACCGCTGCGCAGAAGTCAACCAAACTTCACCCAATAGTGTATTGTATCACAATCTAGTAGTTACATTTGGAAATTTGGTTCTTGGACATTTGATTTGAGCGCAATCCTCAAACTTAGGTCAAAAAAGCCATTTAAGCCTTTTCACAGTGAGATCTATGCGATATGGCCGAGAAATGTAATTTTGATGTTAACTCCCAAACCGCTGCGCAGAAGTCAACCAAACTTCACCCAATAGTGTATTGTTACACAATCTAGTAGTTACATTTGAAAATTTTGTACTAGGACATTTTGTTTGAGCGCAATCATCAAACTTAATTAAAAAAGTCATTTAAGCCTTTTCACAGTGAGATCTATGCGATATGGCCGAGAAATGTAATTTTGATGTTAACTCCCAAACCGCTGCGCAGAAGTCAACCAAACTTCACCCAATAGTGTATTGTTACACAATCTAGTAGTTACATTTGAAAATTTTGTACTAGGACATTTTGTTTGAGCGCAATCATCAAACTTAATTAAAAAAGTCATTTAAGCCTTTTCACAGTGAGATCTATGCGATATGGCCGAGAAATGTAATTTTGATGTTAACTCCCAAACCGCTGCGCAGAAGTCAACCAAACTTCACCCATTAGTGTATTGTATCACAATCTAGTAGTTACATGTGGAAATTTGGTTCTAGGACATTTGATTTGAGCGCAATCATCAAACTTAGGTCAAAAAAGCCATTTAAGCCTTTTCACAGTGAGATCTATGCGATATGGCCGAGAAATGTAATTTTGATGTTAACTCCCAAACCGCTGCGCAGAAGTCAACCAAACTTCACCCAATAGTGTATTGTATCACAATCTAGTTACATTTGAAAATTTTGTTCTAGGACATTTTGTTTGAACGCAATCATTAAACTTTGGTCAAAAAAGCCATTTAAGCCTTTTCACAGTGAGATCTATGCGATATGGCCGAGAAATGTAATTTTGATGTTAACTCCCAAACCGCTGCGCAGAAGTCAACTAAACTTCACCCAATAGTGTATTGTATCACATTCTAGTAGTTACATTTGAAAATTTCGTTCTAGGACATTTGGTTTGAGCGCAATCATTAAACTTAATTAAAAAAGTCATTTAAGCCTTTTCACAGTGAGATCTATGCGATATGGCCGAGAAATGTAATTTTGATGTTAACTCCCAAACCGCTGCGCAGAAGTCAACCAAACTTCACCCATTAGTGTATTGTATCACAATCTAGTAATTACATTTGAAAATTTGGTTATAGGACATTTGATTTGAGCGCAATCATTAAACTTAGGTCAAAAAAGCCATTTAAGCCTTTTCACAGTGAGATCTATGCGATATGGCCGAGAAATGTAATTTTGATGTTAACTCCCAAACCGCTGCGCAGAAGTCAACCAAACTTCACCCAATAGTGTATTGTATCACAATCTAGTAGTTACATTTGAAAATTTCGTTCTAGGACATTTGGTTTGAGCGCAATCATTAAACTTAGGTCAAAAAAGCCATTTAAGCCTTTTCACAGTGAGATCTATGCGATATGGCCGAGAAATGTAATTTTGATGTTAACTCCCAAACCGCTGCGCAGAAGTCAACTAAAATTCACCCAATAGTGTATTGTATCACATTCTAGTAGTTACATTTGAAAATTTCGTTCTAGGACATTTGGTTTGAGCGCAATCATTAAACTTAATTAAAAAAGTCATTTAAGCCTTTTCACAGTGAGATCTATGCGATATGGCCGAGAAATGTAATTTTGATGTTAACTCCCAAACCGCTGCGCAGAAGTCAACCAAACTTCACCCATTAGTGTATTGTATCACAATCTAGTAATTACATGTGGAAATTTGGTTCTAGGACATTTGATTTGAGCGCAATCCTCAAACTTAGGTCAAAAAAGCCATTTAAGCCTTTTCACAGTGAGATCTCAGCGATATGGCCGAGAAATGTAATTTTGATGTTAACTCCCAAACCGCTGCGCAGAAGTCAACCAAACTTCACCCAATAGTGTATTGTATCACAATCTAGTAGTTACATTTGAAAATTTTGTTCTATGACATTTTGTTTGAACGCAATCATCAAACTTAATTAAAAAAGTCATTTAAGCCTTTTCACAGTGAGATCTATGCGATATGGCCGAGAAATGTAATTTTGATGTTAACTCCCAAACCGCTGCGCAGAAGTCAACTGAACTTCACCCAATAGTGTATTGTATCACATTCTAGTAGTTACATTTGAAAATTTCGTTCTAGGACATTTGGTTTGAGCGCAATCATTAAACTTAGGTCAAAAAAGCCATTTAAGCCTTTTCACAGTGAGATCTATGCGATATGGCCGAGAAATGTAATTTTGATGTTAACTCCCAAACCGCTGCGCAGAAGTCAACTAAACTTCACCCAATAGTGTATTGTATCACATTCTAGTAGTTACATTTGAAAATTTCGTTCTAGGACATTTGGTTTGAGCGCAATCATTAAACTTAATTAAAAAAGTCATTTAAGCCTTTTCACAGTGAGATCTATGCGATATGGCCGAGAAATGTAATTTTGATGTTAACTCCCAAACCGCTGCGCAGAAGTCAACCAAACTTCACCCAATAGTGTATTGTATCACAATCTAGTAGTTACATGTGGAAATTTGGTTCTAGGACATTTGATTTGAGCGCAATCCTCAAACTTAGGTCAAAAAAGCCATTTAAGCCTTTTCACAGTGAGATCTATGCGATATGGCCGAGAAATGTAATTTTGATGTTAACTCCCAAACCGCTGCGCAGAAGTCAACCAAACTTCACCCAATAGTGTATTGTATCACAATCTAGTAGTTACATTTGAAAATTTTGTTCTAGGACATTTTGTTTGAACGCAATCATCAAACTTAATTAAAAAAGTCATTTAAGCCTGTTCACAGTGAGATCTATGCGATATGGCCGAGAAATGTAATTTTGATGTTAACTCCCAAACCGCTGCGCAGAAGTCAACCAAACTTCACCCAATAGTGTATTGTATCACATTCTAGTAGTTACATTTGAAAATTTCGTTCTAGGACATTTGGTTTGAGCGCAATCATTAAACTTAGGTCAAAAAAGCCATTTAAGCCTTTTCACAGTGAGATCTATGCGATATGGCCGAGAAATGTAATTTTGATGTTAACTCCCAAACCGCTGCGCAGAAGTCAACTAAACTTCACCCAATAGTGTATTGTATCACATTCTAGTAGTTACATTTGAAAATTTCGTTCTAGGACATTTGGTTTGAGCGCAATCATTAAACTTAATTAAAAAAGTCATTTAAGCCTTTTCACAGTGAGATCTATGCGATATGGCCGAGAAATGTAATTTTGATGTTAACTCCCAAACCGCTGCGCAGAAGTCAACCAAACTTCACCCATTAGTGTATTGTATCACAATCTAGTAATTACATGTGGAAATTTGGTTCTAGGACATTTGATTTGAGCGCAATCCTCAAACTTAGGTCAAAAAAGCCATTTAAGCCTTTTCACAGTGAGATCTCTGCGATATGGCCGAGAAATGTAATTTTGATGTTAACTCCCAAACCGCTGCGCAGAAGTCAACCAAACTTCACCCAATAGTGTATTGTATCACAATCTAGTAGTTACATTTGAAAATTTTGTTCTATGACATTTTGTTTGAACGCAATCATCAAACTTACTTAAAAAAGTCATTTAAGCCTTTTCACAGTGAGATCTATGTGATATGGCCGAGAAATGTAATTTTGATGTTAACTCCCAAACCGCTGCTCAGAAGTCAACCAAACTTCACCCATTAGTGTATTGTATCACAATCTAGTAGTTACATGTGGAAATTTGGTTATTGGACATTTGATTTGAGCGCAATCCTCAAACTTAGGTCAAAAAAGCCATTTAAGCCTTTTCACAGTGAGATCTATGCGATATGGCCGAGAAATGTAATTTTGATGTTAACTCCCAAACCGCTGCGCAGAAGTCAACCAAACTTCACCCATTAGTGTATTGTATCACAATCTAGTAGTTACATGTGGAAATTTGGTTCTAGGACATTTGATTTGAGCGCAATCCTCAAACTTAGGTCAAAAAAGCCATTTAAGCCTTTTCACAGTGAGATCTATGCGATATGGCCGAGAAATGTAATTTTGATGTTAACTCCCAAACCGCTGCGCAGAAGTCAACCAAACTTCACCCAATAGTGTATTGTATCACATTCTAGTAGTTACATTTGAAAATTTCGTTCTAGGACATTTGGTTTGAGCGCAATCATTAAACTTAGGTCAAAAAAGCCATTTAAGCCTTTTCACAGTGAGATCTATGCGATATGGCCGAGAAATGTAATTTTGATGTTAACTCCCAAACCGCTGCACAGAAGTCAACCAAACTTCACCCAATAGTGTATTGTATCACAATCTAGTAGTTACATTTGAAAATTTTGTTCTAGGAAATTTTGTTTGAGCGCAATCATCAAACTTAATTAAAAAAGTCATTTAAGCCTTTTCACAGTGAGATCTATGCGATATGGCCGAGAAATGTAATTTTGATGTTAACTCCCAAACCGCTGCGCAGAAGTCAACCAAACTTCACCCATTAGTGTATTGTATCACAATCTAGTAGTTACATGTGAAAATTTGGTTCTAGGACATTTGATTTGAGCGCAATCCTCAAACTTAGGTCAAAAAAGCCATTTAAGCCTTTTCACAGTGAGATCTATGCGATATGGCCGAGAAATGTAATTTTGATGTTAACTCCCAAACCGCTGCGCAGAAGTCAACCAAACTTCACCCAATAGTGTATTGTATCACAATCTAGTTACATTTGAAAATTTTGTTCTAGGACATTTTGTTTGAACGCAATCATTAAACTTTGGTCAAAAAAGCCATTTAAGCCTTTTCACAGTGAGATCTATGCGATATGGCCGAGAAATGTAATTTTGATGTTAACTCCCAAACCGCTGCGCAGAAGTCAACTAAACTTCACCCAATAGTGTATTGTATCACATTCTAGTAGTTACATTTGAAAATTTCGTTCTAGGACATTTGGTTTGAGCGCAATCATTAAACTTAATTAAAAAAGTCATTTAAGCCTTTTCACAGTGAGATCTATGCGATATGGCCGAGAAATGTAATTTTGATGTTAACTCCCAAACCGCTGCGCAGAAGTCAACCAAACTTCACCCATTAGTGTATTGTATCACAATCTAGTAGTTACATGTGAAAATTTGGTTCTAGGACATTTGATTTGAGCGCAATCCTCAAACTTAGTTCAAAAAAGCCATTTAAGCCTTTTCACAGTGAGATCTATGCGATATGGCCGAGAAATGTAATTTTGATGTTAACTCCCAAACCGCTGCGCAGAAGTCAACCAAACTTCACCCAATAGTGTATTGTATCACAATCTAGTTACATTTGAAAATTTTGTTCTAGGACATTTTGTTTGAACGCAATCATTAAACTTTGGTCAAAAAAGCCATTTAAGCCTTTTCACAGTGAGATCTATGCGATATGGCCGAGAAATGTAATTTTGATGTTAACTCCCAAACCGCTGCGCAGAAGTCAACTAAACTTCACCCAATAGTGTATTGTATCACATTCTAGTAGTTACATTTGAAAATTTCGTTCTAGGACATTTGGTTTGAGCGCAATCATTAAACTTAATTAAAAAAGTCATTTAAGACTTTTCACAGTGAGATCTATGCGATATGGCCGAGAAATGTAATTTTGATGTTAACTCCCAAACCGCTGCGCAGAAGTCAACCAAACTTCACCCATTAGTGTATTGTATCACAATCTAGTAATTACATGTGGAAATTTGGTTCTAGGACATTTGATTTGAGCGCAATCCTCAAACTTAGGTCAAAAAAGCCATTTAAGCCTTTTCACAGTGAGATCTCAGCGATATGGCCGAGAAATGTAATTTTGATGTTAACTCCCAAACCGCTGCGCAGAAGTCAACCAAACTTCACCCAATAGTGTATTGTATCACAATCTAGTAGTTACATTTGAAAATTTTGTTCTATGACATTTTGTTTGAACGCAATCATCAAACTTAATTAAAAAAGTCATTTAAGCCTTTTCACAGTGAGATCTATGCGATATGGCCGAGAAATGTAATTTTGATGTTAACTCCCAAACCGCTGCGCAGAAGTCAACTAAACTTCACCCAATAGTGTATTGTATCACATTCTAGTAGTTACATTTGAAAATTTCGTTCTAGGACATTTGGTTTGAGCGCAATCATTAAACTTAGGTCAAAAAAGCCATTTAAGCCTTTTCACAGTGAGATCTATGCGATATGGCCGAGAAATGTAATTTTGATGTTAACTCCCAAACCGCTGCGCAGAAGTCAACTAAACTTCACCCAATAGTGTATTGTATCACATTCTAGTAGTTACATTTGAAAATTTTGTTCTAGGACATTTTGTTTGAACGCAATCATTAAACTTTGGTCAAAAAAGCCATTTAAGCCTTTTCACAGTGAGATCTATGCGATATGGCCGAGAAATGTAATTTTGATGTTAACTCCCAAACCGCTGCGCAGAAGTCAACTAAACTTCACCCAATAGTGTATTGTATCACATTCTAGTAGTTACATTTGAAAATTTCGTTCTAGGACATTTGGTTTGAGCGCAATCATTAAACTTAATTAAAAAAGTCATTTAAGACTTTTCACAGTGAGATCTATGCGATATGGCCGAGAAATGTAATTTTGATGTTAACTCCCAAACCGCTGCGCAGAAGTCAACCAAACTTCACCCATTAGTGTATTGTATCACAATCTAGTAATTACATGTGGAAATTTGGTTCTAGGACATTTGATTTGAGCGCAATCCTCAAACTTAGGTCAAAAAAGCCATTTAAGCCTTTTCACAGTGAGATCTCAGCGATATGGCCGAGAAATGTAATTTTGATGTTAACTCCCAAACCGCTGCGCAGAAGTCAACCAAACTTCACCCAATAGTGTATTGTATCACAATCTAGTAGTTACATTTGAAAATTTTGTTCTATGACATTTTGTTTGAACGCAATCATCAAACTTAATTAAAAAAGTCATTTAAGCCTTTTCACAGTGAGATCTATGCGATATGGCCGAGAAATGTAATTTTGATGTTAACTCCCAAACCGCTGCGCAGAAGTCAACTAAACTTCACCCAATAGTGTATTGTATCACATTCTAGTAGTTACATTTGAAAATTTCGTTCTAGGACATTTGGTTTGAGCGCAATCATTAAACTTAGGTCAAAAAAGCCATTTAAGCCTTTTCACAGTGAGATCTATGCGATATGGCCGAGAAATGTAATTTTGATGTTAACTCCCAAACCGCTGCGCAGAAGTCAACTAAACTTCACCCAATAGTGTATTGTATCACATTCTAGTAGTTACATTTGAAAATTTCGTTCTAGGACATTTGGTTTGAGCGCAATCATTAAACTTAATTAAAAAAGTCATTTAAGCCTTTTCACAGTGAGATCTATGCGATATGGCCGAGAAATGTAATTTTGATGTTAACTCCCAAACCGCTGCGCAGAAGTCAACCAAACTTCACCCAATAGTGTATTGTATCACAATCTAGTAGTTACATTTGAAAATTTTGTTCTATGACATTTTGTTTGAACGCAATCATCAAACTTAATTAAAAAAGTCATTTAAGCCTTTTCACAGTGAGATCTATGCGATATGGCCGAGAAATGTAATTTTGATGTTAACTCCCAAACCGCTGCGCAGAAGTCAACTAAACTTCACCCAATAGTGTATTGTATCACATTCTAGTAGTTACATTTGAAAATTTCGTTCTAGGACATTTGGTTTGAGCGCAATCATTAAACTTAGGTCAAAAAAGCCATTTAAGCCTTTTCACAGTGAGATCTATGCGATATGGCCGAGAAATGTAATTTTGATGTTAACTCCCAAACCGCTGCGCAGAAGTCAACTAAACTTCACCCAATAGTGTATTGTATCACATTCTAGTAGTTACATTTGAAAATTTCGTTCTAGGACATTTGGTTTGAGCGCAATCATTAAACTTAATTAAAAAAGTCATTTAAGCCTTTTCACAGTGAGATCTATGCGATATGGCCGAGAAATGTAATTTTGATGTTAACTCCCAAACCGCTGCGCAGAAGTCAACCAAACTTCACCCATTAGTGTATTGTATCACAATCTAGTAATTACATGTGGAAATTTGGTTCTAGGACATTTGATTTGAGCGCAATCCTCAAACTTAGGTCAAAAAAGCCATTTAAGCCTTTTCACAGTGAGATCTCTGCGATATGGCCGAGAAATGTAATTTTGATGTTAACTCCCAAACCGCTGCGCAGAAGTCAACCAAACTTCACCCAATAGTGTATTGTATCACAATCTAGTAGTTACATTTGAAAATTTTGTTCTATGACATTTTGTTTGAACGCAATCATCAAACTTAATTAAAAAAGTCATTTAAGCCTTTTCACAGTGAGATCTATGTGATATGGCCGAGAAATGTAATTTTGATGTTAACTCCCAAACCGCTGCTCAGAAGTCAACCAAACTTCACCCATTAGTGTATTGTATCACAATCTAGTAGTTACATGTGGAAATTTGGTTATTGGACATTTGATTTGAGCGCAATCCTCAAACTTAGGTCAAAAAAGCCATTTAAGCCTTTTCACAGTGAGATCTATGCGATATGGCCGAGAAATGTAATTTTGATGTTAACTCCCAAACCGCTGCGCAGAAGTCAACCAAACTTCACCCATTAGTGTATTGTATCACAATCTAGTAGTTACATGTGGAAATTTGGTTCTAGGACATTTGATTTGAGCGCAATCCTCAAACTTAGGTCAATAAAGCCATTTAAGCCTTTTCACAGTGAGATCTATGCGATATGGCCGAGAAATGTAATTTTGATGTTAACTCCCAAACCGCTGCGCAGAAGTCAACCAAACTTCACCCAATAGTGTATTGTATCACATTCTAGTAGTTACATTTGAAAATTTCGTTCTAGGACATTTGGTTTGAGCGCAATCATTAAACTTAGGTCAAAAAAGCCATTTAAGCCTTTTCACAGTGAGATCTATGCGATATGGCCGAGAAATGTAATTTTGATGTTAACTCCCAAACCGCTGCACAGAAGTCAACCAAACTTCACCCAATAGTGTATTGTATCACAATCTAGTAGTTACATTTGAAAATTTTGTTCTAGGAAATTTTGTTTGAGCGCAATCATCAAACTTAATTAAAAAAGTCATTTAAGCCTTTTCACAGTGAGATCTATGCGATATGGCCGAGAAATGTAATTTTGATGTTAACTCCCAAACCGCTGCGCAGAAGTCAACCAAACTTCACCCATTAGTGTATTGTATCACAATCTAGTAGTTACATGTGAAAATTTGGTTCTAGGACATTTGATTTGAGCGCAATCCTCAAACTTAGGTCAAAAAAGCCATTTAAGCCTTTTCACAGTGAGATCTATGCGATATGGCCGAGAAATGTAATTTTGATGTTAACTCCCAAACCGCTGCGCAGAAGTCAACCAAACTTAACCCAATAGTGTATTGTATCACAATCTAGTTACATTTGAAAATTTTGTTCTAGGACATTTTGTTTGAACGCAATCATTAAACTTTGGTCAAAAAAGCCATTTAAGCCTTTTCACAGTGAGATCTATGCGATATGGCCGAGAAATGTAATTTTGATGTTAACTCCCAAACCGCTGCGCAGAAGTCAACTAAACTTCACCCAATAGTGTATTGTATCACATTCTAGTAGTTACATTTGAAAATTTCGTTCTAGGACATTTGGTTTGAGCGCAATCATTAAACTTAATTAAAAAAGTCATTTAAGCCTTTTCACAGTGAGATCTATGCGATATGGCCGAGAAATGTAATTTTGATGTTAACTCCCAAACCGCTGCGCAGAAGTCAACCAAACTTCACCCATTAGTGTATTGTATCACAATCTAGTAGTTACATTTGAAAATTTGGTTATAGGACATTTGATTTGAGCGCAATCATTAAACTTAGGTCAAAAAAGCCATTTAAGCCTTTTCACAGTGAGATCTATGCGATATGGCCGAGAAATGTAATTTTGATGTTAACTCCCAAACCGCTGCGCAGAAGTCAACCAAACTTCACCCATTAGTGTATTGTATCACAATCTAGTAGTTACATGTCGAAATTTGGTTATTGGACATTTGATTTGAGCGCAATCCTCAAACTTAGGTCAAAAAAGCCATTTAAGCCTTTTCACAGTGAGATCTATGCGATATGGCCGAGAAATGTAATTTTGATGTTAACTCCCAAACCGCTGCGCAGAAGTCAACCAAACTTCACCCAATAGTGTATTGTATCACATTCTAGTAGTTACATTTGAAAATTTCGTTCTAGGACATTTGGTTTGAGCGCAATCATTAAACTTAGGTCAAAAAAGCCATTTAAGCCTTTTCACAGTGAGATCTATGCGATATGGCCGAGAAATGTAATTTTGATGTTAACTCCCAAACCGCTGCGCAGAAGTCAACTAAACTTCACCCAATAGTGTATTGTATCACATTCTAGTAGTTACATTTGAAAATTTCGTTCTAGGACATTTGGTTTGAGCGCAATCATTAAACCTAGGTCAAAAAAGCCATTTAAGCCTTTTCACAGTGAGATCTATGCGATATGGCCAAGAAATGTAATTTTGATGTTAACTCCCAAACCGCTGCGCAGAAGTCAATCAAACTTCACCCAATAGTGTATTGTATCACAATCTAGTAGTTACATTTGAAAATTTTGTTCTAGGACATTTTGTTTGAACGCAATCATCAAACTTAATTAAAAAAGTCATTTAAGCCTTTTCACAGTGAGATCTATGCGATATGGCCGAGAAATGTAATTTTGATGTTAACTCCCAAACCGCTGCGCAGAAGTCAACCAAACTTCACCCAATAGTGTATTGTATCACAATCTAGTAGTTACATTTGGAAATTTGGTTCTTGGACATTTGATTTGAGCGCAATCCTCAAACTTAGGTCAAAAAAGCCATTTAAGCCTTTTCACAGTGAGATCTATGCGATATGGCCGAGAAATGTAATTTTGATGTTAACTCCCAAACCGCTGCGCAGAAGTCAACCAAACTTCACCCAATAGTGTATTGTATCACAATCTAGTAGTTACATTTGAAAATTTTGTTCTAGGACATTTTGTTTGAACGCAATCATCAAACTTAATTAAAAAAGTCATTTAAGCCTTTTCACAGTGAGATCTATGCGATATGGCCGAGAAATGTAATTTTGATGTTAACTCCCAAACCGCTGCGCAGAAGTCAACTAAACTTCACCCAATAGTGTATTGTATCACATTCTAGTAGTTACATTTGAAAATTTCGTTCTAGGACATTTGGTTTGAGCGCAATCATTAAACTTAATTAAAAAAGTCATTTAAGCCTTTTCACAGTGAGATCTATGCGATATGGCCGAGAAATGTAATTTTGATGTTAACTCCCAAACCGCTGCGCAGAAGTCAACCAAACTTCACCCATTAGTGTATTGTATCACAATCTAGTAATTACATGTGGAAATTTGGTTCTAGGACATTTGATTTGAGCGCAATCCTCAAACTTAGGTCAAAAAAGCCATTTAAGCCTTTTCACAGTGAGATCTATGCGATATGGCCGAGAAATGTAATTTTGATGTTAACTCCCAAACCGCTGCGCAGAAGTCAACCAAACTTCACCCAATAGTGTATTGTATCACAATCTAGTAGTTACATTTGAAAATTTTGTTCTATGACATTTTGTTTGAACGCAATCATCAAACTTAATTAAAAAAGTCATTTAAGCCTTTTCACAGTGAGATCTATGCGATATGGCCGAGAAATGTAATTTTGATGTTAACTCCCAAACCGCTGCGCAGAAGTCAACTAAACTTCACCCAATAGTGTATTGTATCACATTCTAGTAGTTACATTTGAAAATTTCGTTCTAGGACATTTGGTTTGAGCGCAATCATTAAACTTAGGTCAAAAAAGCCATTTAAGCCTTTTCACAGTGAGATCTATGCGATATGGCCGAGAAATGTAATTTTGATGTTAACTCCCAAACCGCTGCGCAGAAGTCAACTAAAATTCACCCAATAGTGTATTGTATCACATTCTAGTAGTTACATTTGAAAATTTCGTTCTAGGACATTTGGTTTGAGCGCAATCATTAAACTTAATTAAAAAAGTCATTTAAGCCTTTTCACAGTGAGATCTATGCGATATGGCCGAGAAATGTAATTTTGATGTTAACTCCCAAACCGCTGCGCAGAAGTCAACCAAACTTCACCCATTAGTGTATTGTATCACAATCTAGTAATTACATGTGGAAATTTGGTTCTAGGACATTTGATTTGAGCGCAATCCTCAAACTTAGGTCAAAAAAGCCATTTAAGCCTTTTCACAGTGAGATCTCTGCGATATGGCCGAGAAATGTAATTTTGATGTTAACTCCCAAACCGCTGCGCAGAAGTCAACCAAACTTCACCCAATAGTGTATTGTATCACAATCTAGTAATTACATTTGAAAATTTTGTTCTATGACATTTTGTTTGAACGCAATCATCAAACTTAATTAAAAAAGTCATTTAAGCCTTTTCACAGTGAGATCTATGCGATATGGCCGAGAAATGTAATTTTGATGTTAACTCCCAAACCGCTGCGCAGAAGTCAACTAAACTTCACCCAATAGTGTATTGTATCACATTCTAGTAGTTACATTTGAAAATTTCGTTCTAGGACATTTGGTTTGAGCGCAATCATTAAACTTAGGTCAAAAAAGCCATTTAAGCCTTTTCACAGTGAGATCTATGCGATATGGCCGAGAAATGTAATTTTGATGTTAACTCCCAAACCGCTGCGCAGAAGTCAACTAAACTTCACCCAATAGTGTATTGTATCACATTCTAGTAGTTACATTTGAAAATTTCGTTCTAGGACATTTGGTTTGAGCGCAATCATTAAACTTAATTAAAAAAGTCATTTAAGCCTTTTCACAGTGAGATCTATGCGATATGGCCGAGAAATGTAATTTTGATGTTAACTCCCAAACCGCTGCGCAGAAGTCAACCAAACTTCACCCAATAGTGTATTGTATCACATTCTAGTAGTTACATTTGAAAATTTCGTTCTAGGACATTTGGTTTGAGCGCAATCATTAAACTTAGGTCAAAAAAGCCATTTAAGCCTTTTCACAGTGAGATCTATGCGATATGGCCGAGAAATGTAATTTTGATGTTAACTCCCAAACCGCTGCACAGAAGTCAACCAAACTTCACCCAATAGTGTATTGTATCACAATCTAGTAGTTACATTTGAAAATTTTGTTCTAGGAAATTTTGTTTGAGCGCAATCATCAAACTTAATTAAAAAAGTCATTTAAGCCTTTTCACAGTGAGATCTATGCGATATGGCCGAGAAATGTAATTTTGATGTTAACTCCCAAACCGCTGCGCAGAAGTCAACCAAACTTCACCCATTAGTGTATTGTATCACAATCTAGTAGTTACATGTGAAAATTTGGTTCTAGGACATTTGATTTGAGCGCAATCCTCAAACTTAGGTCAAAAAAGCCATTTAAGCCTTTTCACAGTGAGATCTATGCGATATGGCCGAGAAATGTAATTTTGATGTTAACTCCCAAACCGCTGCGCAGAAGTCAACCAAACTTCACCCAATAGTGTATTGTATCACAATCTAGTTACATTTGAAAATTTTGTTCTAGGACATTTTGTTTGAACGCAATCATTAAACTTTGGTCAAAAAAGCCATTTAAGCCTTTTCACAGTGAGATCTATGCGATATGGCCGAGAAATGTAATTTTGATGTTAACTCCCAAACCGCTGCGCAGAAGTCAACTAAACTTCACCCAATAGTGTATTGTATCACATTCTAGTAGTTACATTTGAAAATTTCGTTCTAGGACATTTGGTTTGAGCGCAATCATTAAACTTAATTAAAAAAGTCATTTAAGCCTTTTCACAGTGAGATCTATGCGATATGGCCGAGAAATGTAATTTTGATGTTAACTCCCAAACCGCTGCGCAGAAGTCAACCAAACTTCACCCATTAGTGTATTGTATCACAATCTAGTAATTACATTTGAAAATTTGGTTATAGGACATTTGATTTGAGCGCAATCATTAAACTTAGGTCAAAAAAGCCATTTAAGCCTTTTCACAGTGAGATCTATGCGATATGGCCGAGAAATGTAATTTTGATGTTAACTCCCAAACCGCTGCGCAGAAGTCAACCAAACTTCACCCAATAGTGTATTGTATCACAATCTAGTAGTTACATTTGAAAATTTTGTTCTATGACATTTTGTTTGAACGCAATCATCAAACTTAATTAAAAAAGTCATTTAAGCCTTATCACAGTGAGATCTATGCGATATGGCCGAGAAATGTAATTTTGATGTTAACTCCCAAACCGCTGCGCAGAAGTCAACCAAACTTCACCCATTAGTGTATTGTATCACAATCTAGTAGTTACATGTCGAAATTTGGTTATTGGACATTTGATTTGAGCGCAATCCTCAAACTTAGGTCAAAAAAGCCATTTAAGCCTTTTCACAGTGAGATCTATGCGATATGGCCGAGAAATGTAATTTTGATGTTAACTCCCAAACCGCTGCGCAGAAGTCAACCAAACTTCACCCAATAGTGTATTGTATCACATTCTAGTAGTTACATTTGAAAATTTCGTTCTAGGACATTTGGTTTGAGCGCAATCATTAAACTTAGGTCAAAAAAGCCATTTAAGCCTTTTCACAGTGAGATCTATGCGATATGGCCGAGAAATGTAATTTTGATGTTAACTCCCAAACCGCTGCGCAGAAGTCAACTAAACTTCACCCAATAGTGTATTGTATCACATTCTAGTAGTTACATTTGAAAATTTCGTTCTAGGACATTTGGTTTGAGCGCAATCATTAAACCTAGGTCAAAAAAGCCATTTAAGCCTTTTCACAGTGAGATCTATGCGATATGGCCGAGAAATGTAATTTTGATGTTAACTCCCAAACCGCTGCGCAGAAGTCAACTAAACTTCACCCAATAGTGTATTGTATCACATTCTAGTAGTTACATTTGAAAATTTCGTTCTAGGACATTTGGTTTGAGCGCAATCATTAAACTTAATTAAAAAAGTCATTTAAGCCTTTTCACAGTGAGATCTATGCGATATGGCCGAGAAATGTAATTTTGATGTTAACTCCCAAACCGCTGCGCAGAAGTCAACCAAACTTCACCCAATAGTGTATTGTATCACATTCTAGTAGTTACATTTGAAAATTTCGTTCTAGGACATTTGGTTTGAGCGCAATCATTAAACTTAGGTCAAAAAAGCCATTTAAGCCTTTTCACAGTGAGATCTATGCGATATGGCCGAGAAATGTAATTTTGATGTTAACTCCCAAACCGCTGCACAGAAGTCAACCAAACTTCACCCAATAGTGTATTGTATCACAATCTAGTAGTTACATTTGAAAATTTTGTTCTAGGAAATTTTGTTTGAGCGCAATCATCAAACTTAATTAAAAAAGTCATTTAAGCCTTTTCACAGTGAGATCTATGCGATATGGCCGAGAAATGTAATTTTGATGTTAACTCCCAAACCGCTGCGCAGAAGTCAACCAAACTTCACCCATTAGTGTATTGTATCACAATCTAGTAGTTACATGTGAAAATTTCGTTCTAGGACATTTGGTTTGAGCGCAATCCTCAAACTTAGGTCAAAAAAGCCATTTAAGCCTTTTCACAGTGAGATCTATGCGATATGGCCGAGAAATGTAATTTTGATGTTAACTCCCAAACCGCTGCGCAGAAGTCAACCAAACTTCACCCAATAGTGTATTGTATCACAATCTAGTTACATTTGAAAATTTTGTTCTAGGACATTTTGTTTGAACGCAATCATTAAACTTTGGTCAAAAAAGCCATTTAAGCCTTTTCACAGTGAGATCTATGCGATATGGCCGAGAAATGTAATTTTGATGTTAACTCCCAAACCGCTGCGCAGAAGTCAACTAAACTTCACCCAATAGTGTATTGTATCACATTCTAGTAGTTACATTTGAAAATTTCGTTCTAGGACATTTGGTTTGAGCGCAATCATTAAACTTAATTAAAAAAGTCATTTAAGCCTTTTCACAGTGAGATCTATGCGATATGGCCGAGAAATGTAATTTTGATGTTAACTCCCAAACCGCTGCGCAGAAGTCAACCAAACTTCACCCATTAGTGTATTGTATCACAATCTAGTAATTACATTTGAAAATTTGGTTATAGGACATTTGATTTGAGCGCAATCATTAAACTTAGGTCAAAAAAGCCATTTAAGCCTTTTCACAGTGAGATCTATGCGATATGGCCGAGAAATGTAATTTTGATGTTAACTCCCAAACCGCTGCGCAGAAGTCAACCAAACTTCACCCAATAGTGTATTGTATCACAATCTAGTAGTTACATTTGAAAATTTTGTTCTATGACATTTTGTTTGAACGCAATCATCAAACTTAATTAAAAAAGTCATTTAAGCCTTATCACAGTGAGATCTATGCGATATGGCCGAGAAATGTAATTTTGATGTTAACTCCCAAACCGCTGCGCAGAAGTCAACCAAACTTCACCCATTAGTGTATTGTATCACAATCTAGTAGTTACATGTCGAAATTTGGTTATTGGACATTTGATTTGAGCGCAATCCTCAAACTTAGGTCAAAAAAGCCATTTAAGCCTTTTCACAGTGAGATCTATGCGATATGGCCGAGAAATGTAATTTTGATGTTAACTCCCAAACCGCTGCGCAGAAGTCAACCAAACTTCACCCAATAGTGTATTGTATCACATTCTAGTAGTTACATTTGAAAATTTCGTTCTAGGACATTTGGTTTGAGCGCAATCATTAAACTTAGGTCAAAAAAGCCATTTAAGCCTTTTCACAGTGAGATCTATGCGATATGGCCGAGAAATGTAATTTTGATGTTAACTCCCAAACCGCTGCGCAGAAGTCAACTAAACTTCACCCAATAGTGTATTGTATCACATTCTAGTAGTTACATTTGAAAATTTCGTTCTAGGACATTTGGTTTGAGCGCAATCATTAAACCTAGGTCAAAAAAGCCATTTAAGCCTTTTCACAGTGAGATCTATGCGATATGGCCGAGAAATGTAATTTTGATGTTAACTCCCAAACCGCTGCGCAGAAGTCAATCAAACTTCACCCAATAGTGTATTGTATCACAATCTAGTAGTTACATTTGAAAATTTTGTTCTAGGACATTTTGTTTGAACGCAATCATCAAACTTAATTAAAAAAGTCATTTAAGCCTTTTCACAGTGAGATCTATGCGATATGGCCGAGAAATGTAATTTTGATGTTAACTCCCAAACCGCTGCGCAGAAGTCAACCAAACTTCACCCAATAGTGTATTGTATCACAATCTAGTAGTTACATTTGGAAATTTGGTTCTTGGACATTTGATTTGAGCGCAATCCTCAAACTTAGGTCAAAAAAGCCATTTAAGCCTTTTCACAGTGAGATCTATGCGATATGGCCGAGAAATGTAATTTTGATGTTAACTCCCAAACCGCTGCGCAGAAGTCAACCAAACTTCACCCAATAGTGTATTGTATCACAATCTAGTAGTTACATTTGAAAATTTTGTTCTAGGACATTTTGTTTGAACGCAATCATCAAACTTAATTAAAAAAGTCATTTAAGCCTTTTCACAGTGAGATCTATGCGATATGGCCGAGAAATGTAATTTTGATGTTAACTCCCAAACCGCTGCGCAGAAGTCAACTAAACTTCACCCAATAGTGTATTGTATCACATTCTAGTAGTTACATTTGAAAATTTCGTTCTAGGACATTTGGTTTGAGCGCAATCATTAAACTTAATTAAAAAAGTCATTTAAGCCTTTTCACAGTGAGATCTATGCGATATGGCCGAGAAATGTAATTTTGATGTTAACTCCCAAACCGCTGCGCAGAAGTCAACCAAACTTCACCCATTAGTGTATTGTATCACAATCTAGTAATTACATGTGGAAATTTGGTTCTAGGACATTTGATTTGAGCGCAATCCTCAAACTTAGGTCAAAAAAGCCATTTAAGCCTTTTCACAGTGAGATCTCTGCGATATGGCCGAGAAATGTAATTTTGATGTTAACTCCCAAACCGCTGCGCAGAAGTCAACCAAACTTCACCCAATAGTGTATTGTATCACAATCTAGTAGTTACATTTGAAAAAAAATTTTGTTCTAGGACATTTTGTTTGAACGCAATCATCAAACTTAATTAAAAAAGTCATTTAAGCCTTTTCACAGTGAGATCTATGCGATATGGCCGAGAAATGTAATTTTGATGTTAACTCCCAAACCGCTGCGCAGAAGTCAACTAAACTTCACCCAATAGTGTATTGTATCACAATCTAGTAGTTACATGTGGAAATTTGGTTATTGGACATTTGATTTGAGCGCAATCCTCAAACTTAGGTCAAAAAAGCCATTTAAGCCTTTTCACAGTGAGATCTATGCGATATGGCCGAGAAATGTAATTTTGATGTTAACTCCCAAACCGCTGCGCAGAAGTCAACCAAACTTCACCCAATAGTGTATTGTATCACATTCTAGTAGTTACATTTGAAAATTTCGTTCTAGGACATTTGGTTTGAGCTCAATCTTTAAACTTAGGTCAAAAAAGCCATTTAAGCCTTTTCACAGGGAGATCTCTGCGATATGGCCGAGAAATGTAATTTTGATGTTAACTCCCAAACCGCTGCGCAGAAGTCAACCAAACTTCACCCAATAGTGTATTGTATCACAATCTAGTAGTTACATTTGAAAATTTTGTTCTATGACATTTTGTTTGAACGCAATCATCAAACTTAATTAAAAAAGTCATTTAAGCCTTTTCACAGTGAGATCTATGCGATATGGCCGAGAAATGTAATTTTGATGTTAACTCCCAAACCGCTGCGCAGAAGTCAACCAAACTTCACCCATTAGTGTATTGTATCACAATCTAGTAGTTACATGTGGAAATTTGGTTATTGGACATTTGATTTGAGCGCAATCCTCAAACTTAGGTCAAAAAAGCCATTTAAGCCTTTTCACAGTGAGATCTATGCGATATGGCCGAGAAATGTAATTTTGATGTTAACTCCCAAACCGCTGCGCAGAAGTCAACCAAACTTCACCCATTAGTGTATTGTATCACAATCTAGTAGTTACATGTGGAAATTTGGTTCTAGGACATTTGATTTTAGCGCAATCCTCAAACTTAGGTCAAAAAAGCCATTTAAGCCTTTTCACAGTGAGATCTATGCGATATGGCCGAGAAATGTAATTTTGATGTTAACTCCCAAACCGCTGCGCAGAAGTCAACCAAACTTCACCCAATAGTGTATTGTATCACAATCTAGTAGTTACATTTGAAAATTTTGTTCTACGATATTTTGTTTGAGCGCAATCATCAAACTTAATTAAAAAAGTCATTTAAGCCTTTTCACAGTGAGATCTATGCGATATGGCCGAGAAATGTAATTTTGATGTTAACTCCCAAACCGCTGCGCAGAAGTCAACCAAACTTCACCCATTAGTGTATTGTATCACAATCTAGTAGTTACATGTAGAAATTTGGTTCTAGGACATTTAATTTGAGCGCAATCCTCAAACTTAGGTCAAAAAAGCCATTTAAGCCTTTTCACAGTGAGATCTATGCGATATGGCCGAGAAATGTAATTTTGATGTTAACTCCCAAACCGCTGCGCAGAAGTCAATCAAACTTCACCCAATAGTGTATTGTATCACATTCTAGTAGTTACATTTGAAAATTTCGTTCTAGGACATTTGGTTTGAGCGCAATCATTAAACTTAGGTCAAAAAAGCCATTTAAGCCTTTTCACAGTGAGATCTATGCGATATGGCCGAGAAATGTAATTTTGATGTTAACTCCCAAACCGCTGCGCAGAAGTCAACTAAACTTCACCCAATAGTGTATTGTATCACATTCTAGTAGTTACATTTGAAAATTTCGTTCTAGGACATTTGGTTTGAGCGCAATCATTAAACTTAATTAAAAAAGTCATTTAAGCCTTTTCACAGTGAGATCTATGCGATATGGCCGAGAAATGTAATTTTGATGTTAACTCCCAAACCGCTGCGCAGAAGTCAACCAAACTTCACCCATTAGTGTATTGTATCACAATCTAGTAATTACATGTGGAAATTTGGTTCTAGGACATTTGATTTGAGCGCAATCCTCAAACTTAGGTCAAAAAAGCCATTTAAGCCTTTTCACAGTGAGATCTCTGCGATATGGCCGAGAAATGTAATTTTGATGTTAACTCCCAAACCGCTGCGCAGAAGTCAACCAAACTTCACCCAATAGTGTATTGTATCACAATCTAGTAGTTACATTTGAAAATTTTGTTCTATGACATTTTGTTTGAACGCAATCATCAAACTTAATTAAAAAAGTCATTTAAGCCTTTTCACAGTGAGATCTATGCGATATGGCCGAGAAATGTAATGTTGATGTTAACTCCCAAACCGCTGCGCAGAAGTCAACCAAACTTCACCCATTAGTGTATTGTATCACAATCTAGTAGTTACATGTGGAAATTTGGTTATTGGACATTTGATTTGAGCGCAATCCTCAAACTTAGGTCAAAAAAGCCATTTAAGCCTTTTCACAGTGAGATCTATGCGATATGGCCGAGAAATGTAATTTTGATGTTAACTCCCAAACCGCTGCGCATAAGTCAACCAAACTTCACCCATTAGTGTATTGTATCACAATCTAGTAGTTACATGTGGAAATTTGGTTATTGGACATTTGATTTGAGCGCAATCCTCAAACTTAGGTCAAAAAAGCCATTTAAGCCTTTTCACAGTGAGATCTATGCGATATGGCCGAGAAATGTAATTTTGATGTTAACTCCCAAACCGCTGCGCAGAAGTCAACCAAACTTCACCCAATAGTGTATTGTATCACATTCTAGTAGTTACATTTGAAAATTTCGTTCTAGGACATTTGGTTTGAGCTCAATCTTTAAACTTAGGTCAAAAAAGCCATTTAAGCCTTTTCACAGGGAGATCTCTGCGATATGGCCGAGAAATGTAATTTTGATGTTAACTCCCAAACCGCTGCGCAGAAGTCAACCAAACTTCACCCAATAGTGTATTGTATCACAATCTAGTAGTTACATTTGAAAATTTTGTTCTATGACATTTTGTTTGAACGCAATCATCAAACTTAATTAAAAAAGTCATTTAAGCCTTTTCACAGTGAGATCTATGCGATATGGCCGAGAAATGTAATTTTGATGTTAACTCCCAAACCGCTGCGCAGAAGTCAACCAAACTTCACCCATTAGTGTATTGTATCACAATCTAGTAGTTACATGTGGAAATTTGGTTATTGGACATTTGATTTGAGCGCAATCCTCAAACTTAGGTCAAAAAAGCCATTTAAGCCTTTTCACAGTGAGATCTATGCGATATGGCCGAGAAATGTAATTTTGATAACTCCCAAACCGCTGCGCAGAAGTCAACCAAACTTCACCCATTAGTGTATTGTATCACAATCTAGTAGTTACATGTGGAAATTTGGTTCTAGGACATTTGATTTGAGCGCAATCCTCAAACTTAGGTCAAAAAAGCCATTTAAGCCTTTTCACAGTGAGATCTATGCGATATGGCCGAGAAATGTAATTTTGATGTTAACTCCCAAACCGCTGCGCAGAAGTCAACCAAACTTCACCCAATAGTGTATTGTATCACAATCTAGTAGTTACATTTGAAAATTTTGTTCTAGGATATTTTGTTTGAGCGCAATCATCAAACTTAATTAAAAAAGTCATTTAAGCCTTTTCACAGTGAGATCTATGCGATATGGCCGAGAAATGTAATTTTGATGTTAACTCCCAAACCGCTGCGCAGAAGTCAACCAAACTTCACCCATTAGTGTATTGTATCACAATCTAGTAGTTACATGTAGAAATGTGGTTCTAGGACATTTAATTTGAGCGCAATCCTCAAACTTAGGTCAAAAAAGCCATTTAAGCCTTTTCACAGTGAGATCTATGCGATATGGCCGAGAAATGTAATTTTGATGTTAACTCCCAAACCGCTGCGCAGAAGTCAATCAAACCACCCAATAGTGTATTGTATCACATTCTAGTAGTTACATTTGAAAATTTCGTTCTAGGACATTTGGTTTGAGCGCAATCATTAAACTTAGGTCAAAAAAGCCATTTAAGCCTTTTCACAGTGAGATCTATGCGATATGGCCGAGAAATGTAATTTTGATGTTAACTCCCAAACCGCTGCGCAGAAGTCAACTAAACTTCACCCAATAGTGTATTGTATCACATTCTAGTAGTTACATTTGAAAATTTCGTTCTAGGATATTTGGTTTGAGCGCAATCATTAAACTTAATTAAAAAAGTCATTTAAGCCTTTTCACAGTGAGATCTATGCGATATGGCCGAGAAATGTAATTTTGATGTTAACTCCCAAACCGCTGCGCAGAAGTCAACCAAACTTCACCCATTAGTGTATTGTATCACAATCTAGTAATTACATGTGGAAATTTGGTTCTAGGACATTTGATTTGAGCGCAATCCTCAAACTTAGGTCAAAAAAGCCATTTAAGCCTTTTCACAGTGAGATCTCTGCGATATGGCCGAGAAATGTAATTTTGATGTTAACTCCCAAACCGCTGCGCAGAAGTCAACCAAACTTCACCCAATAGTGTATTGTATCACAATCTAGTAGTTACATTTGAAAATTTTGTTCTATGACATTTTGTTTGAACGCAATCATCAAACTTAATTAAAAAAGTCATTTAAGCCTTTTCACAGTGAGATCTATGCGATATGGCCGAGAAATGTAATTTTGATGTTAACTCCCAAACCGCTGCGCAGAAGTCAACCAAACTTCACCCATTAGTGTATTGTATCACAATCTAGTAGTTACATGTGGAAATTTGGTTATTGGACATTTGATTTGAGCGCAATCCTCAAACTTAGGTCAAAAAAGCCATTTAAGCCTTTTCACAGTGAGATCTATGCGATATGGCCGAGAAATGTAATTTTGATGTTAACTCCCAAACCGCTGCGCAGAAGTCAACCAAACTTCACCCAATAGTGTATTGTATCACATTCTAGTAGTTACATTGGAAAATTTCGTTCTAGGACATTTGGTTTGAGCGCAATCTTTAAACTTAGGTCAAAAAAGCCATTTAAGCCTTTTCACAGTGAGATCTCTGCGATATGGCCGAGAAATGTAATTTTGATGTTAACTCCCAAACCGCTGCGCAGAAGTCAACCAAACTTCACCCAATAGTGTATTGTATCACAATCTAGTAGTTACATTTGAAAATTTTGTTCTATGACATTTTGTTTGAACGCAATTATCAAACTTAATTAAAAAAGTCATTTAAGCCTTTTCACAGTGAGATCTATGCGATATGGCCGAGAAATGTAATTTTGATGTTAACTCCCAAACCGCTGCGCAGAAGTCAACCAAACTTCACCCATTAGTGTATTGTATCACAATCTAGTAGTTACATTTGAAAATTTTGTTCTAGGATATTTTGTTTGAGCGCAATCATCAAACTTAATTAAAAAAGTCATTTAAGCCTTTTCACAGTGAGATCTATGCGATATGGCCGAGAAATGTAATTTTGATGTTAACTCCCAAACCGTTGCGCAGAAGTCAACCAAACTTCACCCATTAGTGTATTGTATCACAATCTAGTAGTTACATGTAGAAATTTGGTTCTAGGACATTTAATTTGAGCGCAATCCTCAAACTTAGGTCAAAAAAGCCATTTAAGCCTTTTCACAGTGAGATCTATGCGATATGGCCGAGAAATGTAATTTTGATGTTAACTCCCAAACCGCTGCGCAGAAGTCAATCAAACTTCACCCAATAGTGTATTGTATCACATTCTAGTAGTTACATTTGAAAATTTCGTTCTAGGACATTTGGTTTGAGCGCAATCATTAAACTTAGGTCAAAAAAGCCATTTAAGCCTTTTCACAGTGAGATCTATGCGATATGGCCGAGAAATGTAATTTTGATGTTAACTCCCAAACCGCTGCGCAGAAGTCAACTAAACTTCACCCAATAGTGTATTGTATCACATTCTAGTAGTTACATTTGAAAATTTCGTTCTAGGACATTTGGTTTGAGCGCAATCATTAAACTTAATTAAAAAAGTCATTTAAGCCTTTTCACAGTGAGATCTATGCGATATGGCCGAGAAATGTAATTTTGATGTTAACTCCCAAACCGCTGCGCAGAAGTCAACCAAACTTCACCCATTAGTGTATTGTATCACAATCTAGTAATTACATGTGGAAATTTGGTTCTAGGACATTTGATTTGAGCGCAATCCTCAAACTTAGGTCAAAAAAGCCATTTAAGCCTTTTCACAGTGAGATCTCTGCGATATGGCCGAGAAATGTAATTTTGATGTTAACTCCCAAACCGCTGCGCAGAAGTCAACCAAACTTCACCCAATAGTGTATTGTATCACAATCTAGTAGTTACATTTGAAAATTTTGTTCTATGACATTTTGTTTGAACGCAATCATCAAACTTAATTAAAAAAGTCATTTAAGCCTTTTCACAGTGAGATCTATGCGATATGGCCGAGAAATGTAATTTTGATGTTAACTCCCAAACCGCTGCTCAGAAGTCAACCAAACTTCACCCATTAGTGTATTGTATCACAATCTAGTAGTTACATGTGGAAATTTGGTTATTGGACATTTGATTTGAGCGCAATCCTCAAACTTAGGTCAAAAAAGCCATTTAAGCCTTTTCACAGTGAGATCTATGCGATATGGCCGAGAAATGTAATTTTGATGTTAACTCCCAAACCGCTGCGCAGAAGTCAACCAAACTTCACCCAATAGTGTATTGTATCACAATCTAGTAGTTACATTTGAAAATTTTGTTCTATGACATTTTGTTTGAACGCAATCATCAAACTTAATTAAAAAAGTCATTTAAGCCTTTTCACAGTGAGATCTATGCGATATGGCCGAGAAATGTAATTTTGATGTTAACTCCCAAACCGCTGCTCAGAAGTCAACCAAACTTCACCCATTAGTGTATTGTATCACAATCTAGTAGTTACATGTGGAAATTTGGTTATTGGACATTTGATTTGAGCGCAATCCTCAAACTTAGGTCAAAAAAGCCATTTAAGCCTTTTCACAGTGAGATCTATGCGATATGGCCGAGAAATGTAATTTTGATGTTAACTCCCAAACCGCTGCGCAGAAGTCAACCAAACTTCACCCATTAGTGTATTGTATCACAATCTAGTAGTTACATGTTGAAATTTGGTTCTAGGACATTTGATTTGAGCGCAATCCTCAAACTTAGGTCAAAAAAGCCATTTAAGCCTTTTCACAGTGAGATCTATGCGATATGGCCGAGAAATGTAATTTTGATGTTAACTCCCAAACCGCTGCGCAGAAGTCAACCAAACTTCACCCAATAGTGTATTGTATCACAATCTAGTAGTTACATTTGAAAATTTTGTTCTAGGATATTTTGTTTGAGCGCAATCATCAAACTTAATTAAAAAAGTCATTTAAGCCTTTTCACAGTGAGATCTATGCGATATGGCCGAGAAATGTAATTTTGATGTTAACTCCCAAACCGCTGCGCAGAAGTCAACTAAACTTCACCCAATAGTGTATTGTATCACATTCTAGTAGTTACATTTGAAAATTTCGTTCTAGGACATTTGGTTTGAGCGCAATCATTAAACTTAATTAAAAAAGTCATTTAAGCCTTTTCACAGTGAGATCTATGCGATATGGCCGAGAAATGTAATTTTGATGTTAACTCCCAAACCGCTGCGCAGAAGTCAACCAAACTTCACCCATTAGTGTATTGTATCACAATCTAGTAGTTACATGTGGAAATTTGGTTATTGGACATTTGATTTGAGCGCAATCCTCAAACTTAGGTCAAAAAAGCCATTTAAGCCTTTTCACAGTGAGATCTATGCGATATGGCCGAGAAATGTAATTTTGATGTTAACTCCCAAACCGCTGCGCAGAAGTCAACCAAACTTCACCCAATAGTGTATTGTATCACATTCTAGTAGTTACATTGGAAAATTTCGTTCTAGGACATTTGGTTTGAGCGCAATCTTTAAACTTAGGTCAAAAAAGCCATTTAAGCCTTTTCACAGTGAGATCTCTGCGATATGGCCGAGAAATGTAATTTTGATGTTAACTCCCAAACCGCTGCGCAGAAGTCAACCAAACTTCACCCAATAGTGTATTGTATCACAATCTAGTAGTTACATTTGAAAATTTTGTTCTATGACATTTTGTTTGAACGCAATTATCAAACTTAATTAAAAAAGTCATTTAAGCCTTTTCACAGTGAGATCTATGCGATATGGCCGAGAAATGTAATTTTGATGTTAACTCCCAAACCGCTGCGCAGAAGTCAACCAAACTTCACCCATTAGTGTATTGTATCACAATCTAGTAGTTACATTTGAAAATTTTGTTCTAGGATATTTTGTTTGAGCGCAATCATCAAACTTAATTAAAAAAGTCATTTAAGCCTTTTCACAGTGAGATCTATGCGATATGGCCGAGAAATGTAATTTTGATGTTAACTCCCAAACCGTTGCGCAGAAGTCAACCAAACTTCACCCATTAGTGTATTGTATCACAATCTAGTAGTTACATGTAGAAATTTGGTTCTAGGACATTTAATTTGAGCGCAATCCTCAAACTTAGGTCAAAAAAGCCATTTAAGCCTTTTCACAGTGAGATCTATGCGATATGGCCGAGAAATGTAATTTTGATGTTAACTCCCAAACCGCTGCGCAGAAGTCAATCAAACTTCACCCAATAGTGTATTGTATCACATTCTAGTAGTTACATTTGAAAATTTCGTTCTAGGACATTTGGTTTGAGCGCAATCATTAAACTTAGGTCAAAAAAGCCATTTAAGCCTTTTCACAGTGAGATCTATGCGATATGGCCGAGAAATGTAATTTTGATGTTAACTCCCAAACCGCTGCGCAGAAGTCAACTAAACTTCACCCAATAGTGTATTGTATCACATTCTAGTAGTTACATTTGAAAATTTCGTTCTAGGACATTTGGTTTGAGCGCAATCATTAAACTTAATTAAAAAAGTCATTTAAGCCTTTTCACAGTGAGATCTATGCGATATGGCCGAGAAATGTAATTTTGATGTTAACTCCCAAACCGCTGCGCAGAAGTCAACCAAACTTCACCCATTAGTGTATTGTATCACAATCTAGTAATTACATGTGGAAATTTGGTTCTAGGACATTTGATTTGAGCGCAATCCTCAAACTTAGGTCAAAAAAGCCATTTAAGCCTTTTCACAGTGAGATCTCTGCGATATGGCCGAGAAATGTAATTTTGATGTTAACTCCCAAACCGCTGCGCAGAAGTCAACCAAACTTCACCCAATAGTGTATTGTATCACAATCTAGTAGTTACATTTGAAAATTTTGTTCTATGACATTTTGTTTGAACGCAATCATCAAACTTAATTAAAAAAGTCATTTAAGCCTTTTCACAGTGAGATCTATGCGATATGGCCGAGAAATGTAATTTTGATGTTAACTCCCAAACCGCTGCTCAGAAGTCAACCAAACTTCACCCATTAGTGTATTGTATCACAATCTAGTAGTTACATGTGGAAATTTGGTTATTGGACATTTGATTTGAGCGCAATCCTCAAACTTAGGTCAAAAAAGCCATTTAAGCCTTTTCACAGTGAGATCTATGCGATATGGCCGAGAAATGTAATTTTGATGTTAACTCCCAAACCGCTGCGCAGAAGTCAACCAAACTTCACCCATTAGTGTATTGTATCACAATCTAGTAGTTACATGTGGAAATTTGGTTCTAGGACATTTGATTTGAGCGCAATCCTCAAACTTAGGTCAAAAAAGCCATTTAAGCCTTTTCACAGTGAGATCTATGCGATATGGCCGAGAAATGTAATTTTGATGTTAACTCCCAAACCGCTGCGCAGAAGTCAACCAAACTTCACCCAATAGTGTATTGTATCACATTCTAGTAGTTACATTTGAAAATTTCGTTCTAGGACATTTGGTTTGAGCGCAATCATTAAACTTAGGTCAAAAAAGCCATTTAAGCCTTTTCACAGTGAGATCTATGCGATATGGCCGAGAAATGTAATTTTGATGTTAACTCCCAAACCGCTGCACAGAAGTCAACCAAACTTCACCCAATAGTGTATTGTATCACAATCTAGTAGTTACATTTGAAAATTTTGTTCTAGGAAATTTTGTTTGAGCGCAATCATCAAACTTAATTAAAAAAGTCATTTAAGCCTTTTCACAGTGAGATCTATGCGATATGGCCGAGAAATGTAATTTTGATGTTAACTCCCAAACCGCTGCGCAGAAGTCAATCAAACTTCACCCAATAGTGTATTGTATCACAATCTAGTAGTTACATGTGAAAATTTGGTTCTAGGACATTTGATTTGAGCGCAATCCTCAAACTTAGGTCAAAAAAGCCATTTAAGCCTTTTCACAGTGAGATCTATGCGATATGGCCGAGAAATGTAATTTTGATGTTAACTCCCAAACCGCTGCGCAGAAGTCAACCAAACTTCACCCAATAGTGTATTGTATCACAATCTAGTTACATTTTATAATTTTGTTCTAGGACATTTGGTTTGAGCGCAATCATTAAACTTAATTAAAAAAGTCATTTAAGCCTTTTCACAGTGAGATCTATGCGATATGGCCGAGAAATGTAATTTTGATGTTAACTCCCAAACCGCTGCGCAGAAGTCAACCAAACTTCACCCATTAGTGTATTGTATCACAATCTAGTAATTACATTTGAAAATTTGGTTATAGGACATTTGATTTGAGCGCAATCATTAAACTTAGGTCAAAAAAGCCATTTAAGCCTTTTCACAGTGAGATCTATGCGATATGGCCGAGAAATGTAATTTTGATGTTAACTCCCAAACCGCTGCGCAGAAGTCAACCAAACTTCACCCAATAGTGTATTGTATCACAATCTAGTAGTTACATTTGAAAATTTTGTTCTATGACATTTTGTTTGAACGCAATCATCAAACTTAATTAAAAAAGTCATTTAAGCCTTTTCACAGTGAGATCTATGCGATATGGCCGAGAAATGTAATTTTGATGTTAACTCCCAAACCGCTGCGCAGAAGTCAACCAAACTTCACCCATTAGTGTATTGTATCACAATCTAGTAGTTACATGTGGAAATTTGGTTATTGGACATTTGATTTGAGCGCAATCCTCAAACTTAGGTCAAAAAAGCCATTTAAGCCTTTTCACAGTGAGATCTATGCGATATGGCCGAGAAATGTAATTTTGATGTTAACTCCCAAACCGCTGCGCAGAAGTCAACCAAACTTCACCCATTAGTGTATTGTATCACAATCTAGTAGTTACATGTGGAAATTTGGTTATAGGACATTTGATTTGAGCGCAATCCTCAAACTTAGGTCAAAAAAGCCATTTAAGCCTTTTCACAGTGAGATCTATGCGATATGGCCGAGAAATGTAATTTTGATGTTAACTCCCAAACCGCTGCGCAGAAGTCAACCAAACTTCACCCAATAGTGTATTTTATCACAATCTAGTAGTTACATTTGAAAATTTTGTTCTAGGACATTTTGTTTGAACGCAATCATCAAACTTAATTAAAAAAGTCATTTAAGCCTTTTCATAGTGAGATCTATGCGATATGGCCGAGAAATGTAATTTTGATGTTAACTCCCAAACCGCTGCGCAGAAGTCAACCAAACTTCACCCATTAGTGTATTGTATCACAATCTAGTAGTTACATGTGGAAATTAGGTTCTAGGACATTTGATTTGAGCGCAATCCTCAAACTTAGGTCAAAAAAGCCATTTAAGCCTTTTCACAGTGAGATCTATGCGATATGGCCGAGAAATGTAATTTTGATGTTAACTCCCAAACCGCTGCGCAGAAATCAACCAAACTTCACCCAATAGTGTATTGTATCACATTCTAGTAGTTACATTTGAAAATTTCGTTCTAGGACATTTGGTTTGAGCGCAATCTTTAAACTTAGGTCAAAAAAGCCATTTAAGCCTTTTCACAGTGAGATCTATGCGATATGGCCGAGAAATGTAATTTTGATGTTAACTCCCAAACCGCTGCGCAGAAGTCAATCAAACTTCACCCAATAGTGTATTGTATCACAATCTAGTAGTTACATTTGAAAATTTTGTTCTAGGACATTTTGTTTGAACGCAATCATCAAACTTAATTAAAAAAGTCATTTAAGCCTTTTCACAGTGAGATCTATGCGATATGGCCGAGAAATGTAATTTTGATGTTAACTCCCAAACCGCTGCGCTGAAGACAACCAAACTTCACCCAATAGTGTATTGTATCACAATCTAGTAGTTACATTTGGAAATTTGGTTATTGGACATTTGATTTGAGCGCAATCCTCAAACTTAGGTCAAAAAAGCCATTTAAGCCTTTTCACAGTGAGATCTATGCGATATGGCCGAGAAATGTAATTTTGATGTTAACTCCCAAACCGCTGCGCAGAAGTCAACCAAACTTCACCCATTAGTGTATTGTATCACAATCTAGTAGTTACATGTGGAAATTTGGTTCTAGGACATTTGATTTGAGCGCAATCCTCAAACCTAGGTCAAAAAAGCCATTTAAGCCTTTTCACAGTGAGATCTATGCGATATGGCCGAGAAATGTAATTTTGATGTTAACTCCCAAACCGCTGCGCAGAAGTCAACCAAACTTCACCCAATAGTGTATTGTATCACATTCTAGTAGTTACATTTGAAAATTTCGTTCTAGGACATTTGGTTTGAGCGCAATCATTAAACTTAGGTCAAAAAAGCCATTTAAGCCTTTTCACAGTGAGATCTATGCGATATGGCCGAGAAATGTAATTTTGATGTTAACTCCCAAACCGCTGCGCAGAAGTCAACCAAACTTCACCCAATAGTGTATTGTATAACAATCTAGTAGTTACATTTGAAAATTTTGTTCTAGGAAATTTTGTTTGAGCGCAATCATCAAACAATTAAAAAAGTCATTTAAGCCTTTTCACAGTGAGATCTATGCGATATGGCCGAGAAATGTAATTTTGATGTTAACTCCCAAACCGCTGCGCAGAAGTCAACCAAACTTCACCCAATAGTGTATTGTATCACATTCTAGTAGTTAAATTTGAAATTTGGTTCTAGGACATTTGGTTTGAGCACAATTATTAAACTTAGGTCAAAAAAGCCATTTAAGCCTTTTCACAGTGAGATCTATGAGATTATGGCCGAGAAATGTAATTTTGATGTTAACTCCCAAACCGCTGCGCAGAAGTCAACCAAACTTCACCCAATAGTGTATTGTATCACAATCTAGTAGTTACATTTGAAAATTTTGTTCTAGGACATTTTGTTTGAACGCAATCATCAAACTTAATTAAAAAAGTCATTTAAGCCTTTTCACAGTGAGATCTATGCGATATGGCCGAGAAATGTAATTTTGATGTTAACTCCCAAACCGCTGCGCAGAAGTCAACCAAACTTCACCCAATAGTGTATTTTATCACAATCTAGTAGTTACATTTGAAAATTTTGTTCTAGGACATTTTGTTTGAGCGCAATCATCAAACTTAATTAAAAAAGTCATTTAAGCCTTTTCATAGTGAGATCTATGCGATATGGCCGAGAAATGTAATTTTGATGTTAACTCCCAAACCGCTGCGCAGAAGTCAACCAAACTTCACCCATTAGTGTATTGTATCACAATCTAGTAGTTACATGTGGAAATTAGGTTCTAGGACATTTGATTTGAGCGCAATCCTCAAACTTAGGTCAAAAAAGCCATTTAAGCCTTTTCACAGTGAGATCTATGCGATATGGCCGAGAAATGTAATTTTGATGTTAACTCCCAAACCGCTGCGCAGAAATCAACCAAACTTCACCCAATAGTGTATTGTATCACATTCTAGTAGTTACATTTGAAAATTTCGTTCTAGGACATTTGGTTTGAGCGCAATCTTTAAACTTAGGTCAAAAAAGCCATTTAAGCCTTTTCACAGTGAGATCTATGCGATATGGCCGAGAAATGTAATTTTGATGTTAACTCCCAAACCGCTGCGCAGAAGTCAATCAAACTTCACCCAATAGTGTATTGTATCACAATCTAGTAGTTACATTTGAAAATTTTGTTCTAGGACATTTTGTTTGAACGCAATCATCAAACTTAATTAAAAAAGTCATTTAAGCCTTTTCACAGTGAGATCTATGCGATATGGCCGAGAAATGTAATTTTGATGTTAACTCCCAAACCGCTGCGCTGAAGACAACCAAACTTCACCCAATAGTGTATTGTATCACAATCTAGTAGTTACATTTGGAAATTTGGTTCTTGGACATTTGATTTGAGCGCAATCCTCAAACTTAGGTCAAAAAAGCCATTTAAGCCTTTTCACAGTGAGATCTCTGCGATATGGCCGAGAAATGTAATTTTGATGTTAACTCCCAAACCGCTGCGCAGAAGTCAATCAAACTTCACCCAATAGTGTATTGTATCACATTCTAGTAGTTACATTTGAAAATTTCGTTCTAGGACATTTGGTTTGAGCGCAATCATTAAACTTAGGTCAAAAAAGCCATTTAAGCCTTTTCACAGTGAGATCTATGCGATATGGCCGAGAAATGTAATTTTGATGTTAACTCCCAAACCGCTGCGCAGAAGTCAACTAAACTTCACCCAATAGTGTATTGTATCACATTCTAGTAGTTACATTTGAAAATTTCGTTCTAGGACATTTGGTTTGAGCGCAATCATTAAACTTAATTAAAAAAGTCATTTAAGCCTTTTCACAGTGAGATCTATGCGATATGGCCGAGAAATGTAATTTTGATGTTAACTCCCAAACCGCTGCGCAGAAGTCAACCAAACTTCACCCATTAGTGTATTGTATCACAATCTAGTAATTACATGTGGAAATTTGGTTCTAGGACATTTGATTTGAGCGCAATCCTCAAACTTAGGTCAAAAAAGCCATTTAAGCCTTTTCACAGTGAGATCTCTGCGATATGGCCGAGAAATGTAATTTTGATGTTAACTCCCAAACCGCTGCGCAGAAGTCAACCAAACTTCACCCAATAGTGTATTGTATCACAATCTAGTAGTTACATTTGAAAATTTTGTTCTATGACATTTTGTTTGAACGCAATCATCAAACTTAATTAAAAAAGTCATTTAAGCCTTTTCACAGTGAGATCTATGCGATATGGCCGAGAAATGTAATTTTGATGTTAACTCCCAAACCGCTGCGCAGAAGTCAACCAAACTTCACCCATTAGTGTATTGTATCACAATCTAGTAGTTACATGTGGAAATTTGGTTATTGGACATTTGATTTGAGCGCAATCCTCAAACTTAGGTCAAAAAAGCCATTTAAGCCTTTTCACAGTGAGATCTATGCGATATGGCCGAGAAATGTAATTTTGATGTTAACTCCCAAACCGCTGCGCAGAAGTCAACCAAACTTCACCCAATAGTGTATTGTATCACATTCTAGTAGTTACATTGGAAAATTTCGTTCTAGGACATTTGGTTTGAGCGCAATCTTTAAACTTAGGTCAAAAAAGCCATTTAAGCCTTTTCACAGTGAGATCTCTGCGATATGGCCGAGAAATGTAATTTTGATGTTAACTCCCAAACCGCTGCGCAGAAGTCAACCAAACTTCACCCAATAGTGTATTGTATCACAATCTAGTAGTTACATTTGAAAATTTTGTTCTATGACATTTTGTTTGAACGCAATTATCAAACTTAATTAAAAAAGTCATTTAAGCCTTTTCACAGTGAGATCTATGCGATATGGCCGAGAAATGTAATTTTGATGTTAACTCCCAAACCGCTGCGCAGAAGTCAACCAAACTTCACCCATTAGTGTATTGTATCACAATCTAGTAGTTACATTTGAAAATTTTGTTCTAGGATATTTTGTTTGAGCGCAATCATCAAACTTAATTAAAAAAGTCATTTAAGCCTTTTCACAGTGAGATCTATGCGATATGGCCGAGAAATGTAATTTTGATGTTAACTCCCAAACCGCTGCGCAGAAGTCAACCAAACTTCACCCATTAGTGTATTGTATCACAATCTAGTAGTTACATGTAGAAATTTGGTTCTAGGACATTTAATTTGAGCGCAATCCTCAAACTTAGGTCAAAAAAGCCATTTAAGCCTTTTCACAGTGAGATCTATGCGATATGGCCGAGAAATGTAATTTTGATGTTAACTCCCAAACCGCTGCGCAGAAGTCAATCAAACTTCACCCAATAGTGTATTGTATCACATTCTAGTAGTTACATTTGAAAATTTCGTTCTAGGACATTTGGTTTGAGCGCAATCATTAAACTTAGGTCAAAAAAGCCATTTAAGCCTTTTCACAGTGAGATCTATGCGATATGGCCGAGAAATGTAATTTTGATGTTAACTCCCAAACCGCTGCGCAGAAGTCAACTAAACTTCACCCAATAGTGTATTGTATCACATTCTAGTAGTTACATTTGAAAATTTCGTTCTAGGACATTTGGTTTGAGCGCAATCATTAAACTTAATTAAAAAAGTCATTTAAGCCTTTTCACAGTGAGATCTATGCGATATGGCCGAGAAATGTAATTTTGATGTTAACTCCCAAACCGCTGCGCAGAAGTCAACCAAACTTCACCCATTAGTGTATTGTATCACAATCTAGTAATTACATGTGGAAATTTGGTTCTAGGACATTTGATTTGAGCGCAATCCTCAAACTTAGGTCAAAAAAGCCATTTAAGCCTTTTCACAGTGAGATCTCTGCGATATGGCCGAGAAATGTAATTTTGATGTTAACTCCCAAACCGCTGCGCAGAAGTCAACCAAACTTCACCCAATAGTGTATTGTATCACAATCTAGTAGTTACATTTGAAAATTTTGTTCTATGACATTTTGTTTGAACGCAATCATCAAACTTAATTAAAAAAGTCATTTAAGCCTTTTCACAGTGAGATCTATGCGATATGGCCGAGAAATGTAATTTTGATGTTAACTCCCAAACCGCTGCGCAGAAGTCAACCAAACTTCACCCAATAGTGTATTGTATCACAATCTAGTAGTTACATGTGAAAATTTGGTTCTAGGACATTTGATTTGAGCGCAATCCTCAAACTTAGGTCAAAAAAGCCATTTAAGCCTTTTCACAGTGAGATCTATGCGATATGGCCGAGAAATGTAATTTTGATGTTAACTCCCAAACCGCTGCGCAGAAGTCAACCAAACTTCACCCAATAGTGTATTGTATCACAATCTAGTTACATTTGAAAATTTTGTTCTAGGACATTTGGTTTGAGCGCAATCATTAAACTTAATTAAAAAAGTCATTTAAGCCTTTTCACAGTGAGATCTATGCGATATGGCCGAGAAATGTAATTTTGATGTTAACTCCCAAACCGCTGCGCAGAAGTCAACCAAACTTCACCCATTAGTGTATTGTATCACAATCTAGTAATTACATTTGAAAATTTGGTTATAGGACATTTGATTTGAGCGCAATCATTAAACTTAGGTCAAAAAAGCCATTTAAGCCTTTTCACAGTGAGATCTATGCGATATGGCCGAGAAATGTAATTTTGATGTTAACTCCCAAACCGCTGCGCAGAAGTCAACCAAACTTCACCCAATAGTGTATTGTATCACAATCTAGTAGTTACATTTGAAAATTTTGTTCTATGACATTTTGTTTGAACGCAATCATCAAACTTAATTAAAAAAGTCATTTAAGCCTTTTCACAGTGAGATCTATGCGATATGGCCGAGAAATGTAATTTTGATGTTAACTCCCAAACCGCTGCGCAGAAGTCAACCAAACTTCACCCATTAGTGTATTGTATCACAATCTAGTAGTTACATGTGGAAATTTGGTTATTGGACATTTGATTTGAGCGCAATCCTCAAACTTAGGTCAAAAAAGCCATTTAAGCCTTTTCACAGTGAGATCTATGCGATATGGCCGAGAAATGTAATTTTGATGTTAACTCCCAAACCGCTGCGCAGAAGTCAACCAAACTTCACCCATTAGTGTATTGTATCACAATCTAGTAGTTACATGTGGAAATTTGGTTCTAGGACATTTGATTTGAGTGCAATCCTCAAACCTAGGTCAAAAAAGCCATTTAAGCCTTTTCACAGTGAGATCTATGCGATATGGCCGAGAAATGTAATTTTGATGTTAACTCCCAAACCGCTGCGCAGAAGTCAACCAAACTTCACCCAATAGTGTATTGTATCACATTCTAGTAGTTACATTTGAAAATTTCGTTCTAGGACATTTGGTTTGAGCGCAATCATTAAACTTAGGTCAAAAAAGCCATTTAAGCCTTTTCACAGTGAGATCTATGCGATATGGCCGAGAAATGTAATTTTGATGTTAACTCCCAAACCGCTGCGCAGAAGTCAACCAAACTTCACCCAATAGTGTATTGTATCACAATCTAGTAGTTACATTTGAAAATTTTGTTCTAGGAAATTTTGTTTGAGCGCAATCATCAAACAATTAAAAAAGTCATTTAAGCCTTTTCACAGTGAGATCTATGCGATATGGCCGAGAAATGTAATTTTGATGTTAACTCCCAAACCGCTGCGCAGAAGTCAACCAAACTTCACCCAATAGTGTATTGTATCACATTCTAGTAGTTACATTTGAAATTTGGTTCTAGGACATTTGGTTTGAGCACAATTATTAAACTTAGGTCAAAAAAGCCATTTAAGCCTTTTCACAGTGAGATCTATGAGATTATGGCCGAGAAATGTAATTTTGATGTTAACTCCCAAACCGCTGCGCAGAAGTCAACCAAACTTCACCCAATAGTGTATTGTATCACAATCTAGTAGTTACATTTGAAAATTTTGTTCTAGGACATTTTGTTTGAACGCAATCATCAAACTTAATTAAAAAAGTCATTTAAGCCTTTTCACAGTGAGATCTATGCGATATGGCCGAGAAATGTAATTTTGATGTTAACTCCCAAACCGCTGCGCAGAAGTCAACCAAACTTCACCCATTAGTGTATTGTATCACAATCTAGTAGTTACATGTGGAAATTTGGTTATAGGACATTTGATTTGAGCGCAATCCTCAAACTTAGGTCAAAAAAGCCATTTAAGCCTTTTCACAGTGAGATCTATGCGATATGGCCGAGAAATGTAATTTTGATGTTAACTCTCAAACCGCTGCGCAGAAGTCAACCAAACTTCACCCAATAGTGTATTTTATCACAATCTAGTAGTTACATTTGAAAATTTTGTTCTAGGACATTTTGTTTGAGCGCAATCATCAAACTTAATTAAAAAAGTCATTTAAGCCTTTTCATAGTGAGATCTATGCGATATGGCCGAGAAATGTAATTTTGATGTTAACTCCCAAACCGCTGCGCAGAAGTCAACCAAACTTCACCCATTAGTGTATTGTATCACAATCTAGTAGTTACATGTGGAAATTAGGTTCTAGGACATTTGATTTGAGCGCAATCCTCAAACTTAGGTCAAAAAAGCCATTTAAGCCTTTTCACAGTGAGATCTATGCGATATGGCCGAGAAATGTAATTTTGATGTTAACTCCCAAACCGCTGCGCAGAAATCAACCAAACTTCACCCAATAGTGTATTGTATCACATTCTAGTAGTTACATTTGAAAATTTCGTTCTAGGACATTTGGTTTGAGCGCAATCTTTAAACTTAGGTCAAAAAAGCCATTTAAGCCTTTTCACAGTGAGATCTATGCGATATGGCCGAGAAATGTAATTTTGATGTTAACTCCCAAACCGCTGCGCAGAAGTCAATCAAACTTCACCCAATAGTGTATTGTATCACAATCTAGTAGTTACATTTGAAAATTTTGTTCTAGGACATTTTGTTTGAACGCAATAATCAAACTTTATTAAAAAAGTCATTTAAGCCTTTTCACAGTGAGATCTATGCGATATGGCCGAGAAATGTAATTTTGATGTTAACTCCCAAACCGCTGCGCAGAAGTCAACCAAACTTCACCCAATAGTGTATTGTATCACAATCTAGTAGTTACATGTGGAAATTTGGTTCTAGGACATTTGATTTGAGCGCAATCCTCAAACTTAGGTCAAAAAAGCCATTTAAGCCTTTTCACAGTGAGATCTATGCGATATGGCCGAGAAATGTAATTTTGATGTTAACTCCCAAACCGCTGCGCAGAAGTCAACCAAACTTCACCCAATAGTGTATTGTATCACAATCTAGTAGTTACATTTGAAAATTTTGTTCTAGGACATTTTGTTTGAACGCAATCATCAAACTTAATTAAAAAAGTCATTTAAGCCTTTTCACAGTGAGATCTATGCGATATGGCCGAGAAATGTAATTTTGATGTTAACTCCCAAACCGCTGCGCAGAAGTCAACCAAACTTCACCCAATAGTGTATTTTATCACAATCTAGTAGTTACATTTGGAAATTTAGTTCTAGGACATTTGATTTGAGCGCAATCTTCAAACCTAATTAAAAAAAGTCATTTAAGCCTTTTAACAGTGAGATCTATGCGATATGGCCGAGAAATGTAATTTTGATGTTCACTCCCAAACCGCTGCGCAGAAGTCAACCAAACTTCAACCATTAGTGTATTGTATCACAATCTAGTAGTTACATGTGGAAATTTGGTTCTAGGACATTTGATTTGAGCGCAATCCTCAAACTTAGGTCAAAAAAGCCATTTAAGCCTTTTCACAGTGAGATCTATGCGATATGGCCGAGAAATGTAATTTTGATGTTAACTCCCAAACCGCTGCGCAGAAGTCAACCAAACTTCACCCAATAGTGTATTGTATCACAATCTAGTAGTTACATTTGAAAATTTTGTTCTAGGACATTTTGTTTGAGCGCAATCATCAAACTTAATTAAAAAAGTCATTTAAGCCTTTTCACAGTGAGATCAATGCGATATGGCCGAGAAATGTAATTTTGATGTTGACTCCCAAACCGCTGCGCAGAAGTCAACCAAACTTCACCCATTAGTGTATTGTATCACAATCTAGTAGTTACATGTAGAAATTTGGTTCTAGGACATTTGATTTGAGCGCAATCCTCAAACTTAGGTCAAAAAAGCCATTTAAGCCTTTTCACAGTGAGATCTATGCGATATGGCCGAGAAATGTAATTTTGATGTTAACTCCCAAACCGCTGCGCAGAAGTCAATCAAACTTCACCCAAAAGTGTATTGTATCACATTCTGGTAGTTACATTTAAAAATTTCGTTCTAGGACATTTTGTTTGAGCGCAATCATCAAACTTAATTAAAAAAGTCATTTAAGCCTTTTCATAGTGAGATCTATGCGATATGGCCGAGAAATGTAATTTTGATGTTAACTCCCAAACCGCTGCGCAGAAGTCAACTAAACTTCACCCAATAGTGTATTGTATCACATTCTAGTAGTTACATTTGAAAATTTCGTTCTAGGACATTTGGTTTGAGCGCAATCATTAAACTTAATTAAAAAAGTCATTTAAGCCTTTTCACAGTGAGATCTATGCGATATGGCCGAGAAATGTAATTTTGATGTTAACTCCCAAACCGCTGCGCAGAAGTCAACCAAACTTCACCCATTAGTGTATTGTATCACAATCTAGTAGTTACATTTGAAAATTTTGTTCTAGGACATTTTGTTTGAACGCAATCATCAAACTTAATTAAAAAAGTCATTTAAGCCTTTTCACAGTGAGATCTATGCGATATGGCCGAGAAATGTAATTTTGATGTTAACTCCCAAACCGCTGCGCAGAAGTCAACCAAACTTCACCCAATAGTGTATTGTATCACAATCTAGTAGTTACATGTGGAAATTTGGTTCTAGGACATTTGATTTGAGCGCAATCCTCAAACTTAGGTCAAAAAAGCCATTTAAGCCTTTTCACAGTGAGATCTATGCGATATGGCCGAGAAATGTAATTTTGATGTTAACTCCCAAACCGCTGCGCAGAAGTCAACCAAACTTCACCCAATAGTGTATTGTATCACAATCTAGTAGTTACATTTGAAAATTTTGTTCTAGGACATTTTGTTTGAACGCAATCATCAAACTTAATTAAAAAAGTCATTTAAGCCTTTTCACAGTGAGATCTATGCGATATGGCCGAGAAATGTAATTTTGATGTTAACTCCCAAACCGCTGCGCAGAAGTCAACCAAACTTCACCCAATAGTGTATTTTATCACAATCTAGTAGTTACATTTGGAAATTTAGTTCTAGGACATTTGATTTGAGCGCAATCTTCAAACTTAATTAAAAAAAGTCATTTAAGCCTTTTCACAGTGAGATCTATGCGATATGGCCGAGAAATGTAATTTTGATGTTCACTCCCAAACCGCTGCGCAGAAGTCAACCAAACTTCAACCATTAGTGTATTGTATCACAATCTAGTAGTTACATGTGGAAATTTGGTTCTAGGACATTTGATTTGAGCGCAATCCTCAAACTTAGGTCAAAAAAGCCATTTAAGCCTTTTCACAGTGAGATCTATGCGATATGGCCGAGAAATGTAATTTTGATGTTAACTCCCAAACCGCTGCGCAGAAGTCAACCAAACTTCACCCAATAGTGTATTGTATCACAATCTAGTAGTTACATTTGAAAATTTTGTTCTATGACATTTTGTTTGAACGCAATCATCAAACTTAATTAAAAAAGTCATTTAAGCCTTTTCACAGTGAGATCTATGCGATATGGCCGAGAAATGTAATTTTGATGTTAACTCCCAAACCGCTGCGCAGAAGGCAACCAAACTTCATCCAATAGTGTATTGTATCACATTCTAGTAGTTACATTTGAAAATTTCGTTCTAGGACATTTGGTTTGAGCGCAATTATTAAACTTAGGTCAAAAAAGTCATTTAAGCCTTTTCACAGTGAGATCTATGCGATATGGCCGAGAAATGTAATTTTGATGTTAACTCCCAAACCGCTGCGCAGAAGTCAACCAAACTTCACCCAATAGTGTATTTTATCACAATCTAGTAGTTACATTTGGAAATTTAGTTCTAGGACATTTGATTTGAGCGCAATCTTCAAACTTAATTAAAAAAAGTCATTTAAGCCTTTTCACAGTGAGATCTATGCGATATGGCCGAGAAATGTAATTTTGATGTTAACTCCCAAACCGCTGCGCAGAAGTCAATCAAACTTCACCCAAAAGTGTATTGTATCACATTCTGGTAGTTACATTTAAAAATTTCGTTCTAGGACATTTGGTTTGAGCGCAATCATTAAACTTAGGTCAAAAAAGCCATTTAAGCCTTTTCACAGTGAGATCTATGCGATATGGCCGAGAAATGTAATTTTGATGTTAACTCCCAAACCGCTGCGCAGAAGTCAACTAAACTTCACCCAATAGTGTATTGTATCACATTCTAGTAGTTACATTTGAAAATTTCGTTCTAGGACATTTGGTTTGAGCGCAATCATTAAACTTAATTAAAAAAGTCATTTAAGCCTTTTCACAGTGAGATCTATGCGATATGGCCGAGAAATGTAATTTTGATGTTAACTCCCAAACCGCTGCGCAGAAGTCAACCAAACTTCACCCATTAGTGTATTGTATCACAATCTAGTAGTTACATTTGAAAATTTTGTTCTAGGACATTTTGTTTGAACGCAATCATCAAACTTAATTAAAAAAGTCATTTAAGCCTTTTCACAGTGAGATCTATGCGATATGGCCGAGAAATGTAATTTTGATGTTAACTCCCAAACCGCTGCGCAGAAGTCAACCAAACTTCACCCAATAGTGTATTGTATCACAATCTAGTAGTTACATGTGGAAATTTGGTTCTAGGACATTTGATTTGAGCGCAATCCTCAAACTTAGGTCAAAAAAGCCATTTAAGCCTTTTCACAGTGAGATCTATGCGATATGGCCGAGAAATGTAATTTTGATGTTAACTCCCAAACCGCTGCGCAGAAGTCAACCAAACTTCACCCATTAGTGTATTGTATCACAATCTAGTAGTTACATGTGGAAATTTGGTTATTGGACATTTGGTTTGAGCGCAATAATTAAACTTAGGTCAAAAAAGCCATTTAAGCCTTTTCACAGTGAGATCTATGCGATATGGCCGAGAAATGTAATTTTGATGTTAACTCCCAAACCGCTGCGCAGAAGTCAACCAAACTTCACCCAATAGTGTATTGTATCACAATCTAGTAGTTACATTTGAAAATTTTGTTCTATGACATTTTGTTTGAACGCAATCATCAAACTTAATTAAAAAAGTCATTTAAGCCTTTTCACAGTGAGATCTATGCGATATGGCCGAGAAATGTAATTTTGATGTTAACTCCCAAACCGCTGCGCAGAAGGCAACCAAACTTCATCCAATAGTGTATTGTATCACATTCTAGTAGTTACATTTGAAAATTTCGTTCTAGGACATTTGGTTTGAGCGCAATTATTAAACTTAGGTCAAAAAAGTCATTTAAGCCTTTTCACAGTGAGATCTATGCGATATGGCCGAGAAATGTAATTTTGATGTTAACTCCCAAACCGCTGCGCAGAAGTCAACCAAACTTCACCCAATAGTGTATTTTATCACAATCTAGTAGTTACATTTGGAAATTTAGTTCTAGGACATTTGATTTGAGCGCAATCTTCAAACTTAATTAAAAAAAGTCATTTAAGCCTTTTCACAGTGAGATCTATGCGATATGGCCGAGAAATGTAATTTTGATGTTCACTCCCAAACCGCTGCGCAGAAGTCAACCAAACTTCAACCATTAGTGTATTGTATCACAATCTAGTAGTTACATGTTGAAATTTGGTTCTAGGACATTTGATTTGAGCGCAATCCTCAAACTTAGGTCAAAAAAGCCATTTAAGCCTTTTCACAGTGAGATCTATGCGATATGGCCGAGAAATGTAATTTTGATGTTAACTCCCAAACCGCTGCGCAGAAGTCAACCAAACTTCACCCAATAGTGTATTGTATCACAATCTAGTAGTTACATTTGAAAATTTTGTTCTAGGACATTTTGTTTGAGCGCAATCATCAAACTTAATTAAAAAAGTCATTTAAGCCTTTTCACAGTGAGATCAATGCGATATGGCCGAGAAATGTAATTTTGATGTTAACTCCCAAACCGCTGCGCAGAAGTCAACCAAACTTCACCCATTAGTGTATTGTATCACAATCTAGTAGTTACATGTAGAAATTTGGTTCTAGGACATTTGATTTGAGCGCAATCCTCAAACTTAGGTCAAAAAAGCCATTTAAGCCTTTTCACAGTGAGATCTATGCGATATGGCCGAGAAATGTAATTTTGATGTTAATTCCCAAACCGCTGCGCAGAAGTCAATCAAACTTCACCCAAAAGTGTATTGTATTACATTCTGGTAGTTACATTTAAAAATTTCGTTCTAGGACATTTGGTTTGAGCGCAATCATTAAACTTAGGTCAAAAAAGCCATTTAAGCCTTTTCACAGTGAGATCTATGCGATATGGCCGAGAAATGTAATTTTGATGTTAACTCCCAAACCGCTGCGCAGAAGTCAACTAAACTTCACCCAATAGTGTATTGTATCACATTCTAGTAGTTACATTTGAAAATTTCGTTCTAGGACATTTGGTTTGAGCGCAATCATTAAACTTAATTAAAAAAGTCATTTAAGCCTTTTCATAGTGAGATCTATGCGATATGGCCGAGAAATGTAATTTTGATGTTAACTCCCAAACCGCTGCGCAGAAGTCAACCAAACTTCACCCATTAGTGTATTGTATCACAATCTAGTAATTACATGTGGAAATTTGGTTCTAGGACATTTGATTTTAGCGCAATCCTCAAACTTAGGTCAAAAAAGCCATTTAAGCCTTTTCACAGTGAGATCTATGCGATATGGCCGAGAAATGTAATTTTGATGTTAACTCCCAAACCGCTGCCCAGAAGGCAACCAAACTTCATCCAATAGTGTATTGTATCACATTCTAGTAGTTACATTTGAAAATTTCGTTCTAGGACATTTGGTTTGAGCGCAATTATTAAACTTAGGTCAAAAAAGCCATTTAAGCCTTTTCACAGTGAGATCTATGCGATATGGCCGAGAAATGTAATTTTGATGTTAACTCCCAAACCGCTGCGCAGAAGTCAACCAAACTTCAACCATTAGTGTATTGTATCACAATCTAGTAGTTACATGTGGAAATTTGGTTCTAGGACATTTGATTTGAGCGCAATCCTCAAACTTAGGTCAAAAAAGCCATTTAAGCATTTTCACAGTGAGATCTATGCGATATGGCCGAGAAATGTAATTTTGATGTTAACTCCCAAACCGCTGCGCAGAAGTCAACCAAACTTCACCCAATAGTGTATTGTAACACAATCTAGTAGTTACATTTGAAAATTTTGTTCTAGGACATTTTGTTTGAGCGCAATCATCAAACTTAATTAAAAAAGTCATTTAAGCCTTTTCACAGTGAGATCTATGCGATATGGCCGAGAAATGTAATTTTGATGTTAACTCCCAAACCGCTACGCAGAAGTCAACCAAACTTCACCCATTAGTGTATTGTATCACAATCTAGTAGTTACATGTGGAAATTTGGTTCTAGGACATTTGATTTGAGCGCAATCCTCAAACTTAGGTCAAAAAAGCCATTTAAGCCTTTTCACAGTGAGATCTCTGCGATATGGCCGAGAAATGTAATTTTGATGTTAACTCCCAAACCGCTGCGCAGAAGTCAACCAAACTTCACCCAATAGTGTATTGTATCACAATCTAGTAGTTACATTTGAAAATTTTGTTCTATGACATTTTGTTTGAACGCAATCATCAAACTTAATTAAAAAAGTCATTTAGGCCTTTTCACAGTGAGATCTATGCGATATGGCCGAGAAATGTAATTTTGATGTTAACTCCCAAACCGCTGCGCAGAAGTCAACCAAACTTCACCCATTAGTGTATTGTATCACAATCTAGTAGTTACATGTGGAAATTTGGTTATTGGACATTTGATTTGAGCGCAATCCTCAAACTTAGGTCAAAAAAGCCATTTAAGCCTTTTCACAGTGAGATCTATGCGATATGGCCGAGAAATGTAATTTTGATGTTAACTCCCAAACCGCTGCGCAGAAGTCAACCAAACTTCACCCATTAGTGTATTGTATCACAATCTAGTAGTTACATGTGGAAATTTGGTTCTAGGACATTTGATTTGAGCGCAATCCTCAAACTTAGGTCAAAAAAGCCATTTAAGCCTTTTCACAGTGAGATCTATGCGATATGGCCGAGAAATGTAATTTTGATGTTAACTCCCAAACCGCTGCGCAGAAGTCAACCAAACTTCACCCAATAGTGTATTGTATCACATTCTAGTAGTTACATTTTAAAATTTGGTTATAGGACATTTGATTTGAGCGCAATCATTAAACTTAGGTCAAAAAAGCCATTTAAGCCTTTTCACAGTGAGATCTATGCGATATGGCCGAGAAATGTAATTTTGATGTTAACTCCCAAACCGCTGCGCAGAAGTCAACCAAACTTCACCCAATAATGTATTTTATCACAATCTAGTAGTTACATTTGAAAATTTTGTTCTAGGACATTTTGTTTGAACGCAATCATCAAACTTAATTAAAAAAGTCATTTAAGCCTTTTCACAGTGAGATCTATGCGATATGGCCGAGAAATGTAATTTTGATGTTAACTCCCAAACCGCTGCGCAGAAGTCAATCAAACTTCACCCAAAAGTGTATTGTATCACATTCTGGTAGTTACATTTAAAAATTTCGTTCTAGGACATTTGGTTTGAGCGCAATCATTAAACTTAGGTCAAAAAAGCCATTTAAGCCTTTTCACAGTGAGATCTATGCGATATGGCCGAGAAATGTAATTTTGATGTTAACTCCCAAACCGCTGCGCAGAAGTCAACTAAACTTCACCCAATAGTGTATTGTATCACATTCTAGTAGTTACATTTGAAAATTTCGTTCTAGGACATTTGGTTTGAGCGCAATCATTAAACTTAATTAAAAAAGTCATTTAAGCCTTTTCACAGTGAGATCTATGCGATATGGCCGAGAAATGTAATTTTGATGTTAACTCCCAAACCGCTGCGCAGAAGTCAACCAAACTTCACCCATTAGTGTATTGTATCACAATCTAGTAGTTACATGTGGAAATTTGGTTATTGGACATTTGATTTGAGCGCAATCCTCAAACTTAGGTCAAAAAAGCCATTTAAGCCTTTTCACAGTGAGATCTATGCGATATGGCCGAGAAATGTAATTTTGATGTTAACTCCCAAACCGCTGCGCAGAAGTCAACCAAACTTCACCCATTAGTGTATTGTATCACAATCTAGTAGTTACATGTGGAAATTTGGTTCTAGGACATTTGATTTGAGCGCAATCCTCAAACTTAGGTCAAAAAAGCCATTTAAGCCTTTTCACAGTGAGATCTATGCGATATGGCCGAGAAATGTAATTTTGATGTTAACTCCCAAACCGCTGCGCAGAAGTCAACCAAACTTCACCCAATAGTGTATTCTATCACATTCTAGTAGTTACATTTTAAAATTTGGTTATAGGACATTTGATTTGAGCGCAATCATTAAACTTAGGTCAAAAAAGCCATTTAAGCCTTTTCACAGTGAGATCTATGCGATATGGCCGAGAAATGTAATTTTGATGTTAACTCCCAAACCGCTGCGCAGAAGTCAACCAAACTTCACCCAATAATGTATTTTATCACAACCTAGTAGTTACATTTGGAAATTTAGTTCTAGGACATTTGATTTGAGCGCAATCTTCAAACTTAATTAAAAAAAGTCATTTAAGCCTTTTCACAGTGAGATCTATGCGATATGGCCGAGAAATGTAATTTTGATGTTCACTCCCAAACCGCTGCGAAGAAGTCAACCAAACTTCACCCAAAAGTGTATTGTATCACATTCTGGTAGTTACATTTAAAAATTTAGTTCTAGGACATTTGGTTTGAGCGCAATCATTAAACTTAGGTCAAAAAAGCCATTTAAGCCTTTTCACAGTGAGATCTATGCGATATGGCCGAGAAATGTAATTTTGATGTTAACTCCCAAACCGCTGCGCAGAAGTCAACTAAACTTCACCCAATAGTGTATTGTATCACATTCTAGTAGTTACATTTGAAAATTTCGTTCTAGGACATTTGGTTTGAGCGCAATCATTAAACTTAATTAAAAAAGTCATTTAAGCCTTTTCACAGTGAGATCTATGCGATATGGCCGAGAAATGTAATTTTGATGTTAACTCCCAAACCGCTGCGCAGAAGTCAACCAAACTTCACCCATTAGTGTATTGTATCACAATCTAGTAATTACATGTGGAAATTTGGTTCTAGGACATTTGGTTTGAGCGCAATTATTAAACTTAGGTCAAAAAAGCCATTTAAGCCTTTTCACAGTGAGATCTATGCGATATGGCCGGGAAATGTAATTTTGATGTTAACTCCCAAACCGCTGCGCAGAAGGCAACCAAACTTCATCCAATAGTGTATTGTATCACATTCTAGTAGTTACATTTGAAAATTTCGTTCTAGGACATTTGGTTTGAGCGGAATCCTCAAACTTAGGTCAAAAAAGCCATTTAAGCCTTTTCACAGTGAGATCTATGCGATATGGCCGAGAAATGTAATTTTGATGTTAACTCCCAAACCGCTGCGCAGAAGTCAACCAAACTTCACCCAATAGTGTATTGTAACACAATCTAGTAGTTACATTTGAAAATTTTGTTCTAGGACATTTTGTTTGAGCGCAATCATCAAACTTAATTAAAAAAGTCATTTAAGCCTTTTTACAGTGAGATCTATGCGATATGGCCGAGAAATGTAATTTTGATGTTAACTCCCAAACCGCTGCGCAGAAGTCAACCAAACTTAACCCATTAGTGTATTGTATCACAATCTAGTAGTTACATGTAGTAATTTGGTTCTAGGACATTTGATTTGAGCGCAATCCTCAAACTTAGGTCAAAAAAGCCAATTAAGCCTTTTCACAGTGAGATCTCTGCGATATGGCCGAGAAATGTAATTTTGATGTTAACTCCCAAACCGCTGCGCAGAAGTCAACCAAACTTCACCCAATAGTGTATTGTATCACAATCTAGTAGTTACATTTGAAAATTTTGTTCTATGACATTTTGTTTGAACGCAATCATCAAACTTAATTAAAAAAGTCATTTAAGCCTTTTCACAGTGAGATCTATGCGATATGGCCGAGAAATGTAATTTTGATGTTAACTCCCAAACCGCTGCGCAGAAGTCAACCAAACTTCACCCATTAGTGTATTGTATCACAATCTAGTAGTTACATGTGGAAATTTGGTTATTGGACATTTGATTTGAGCGCAATCCTCAAACTTAGGTCAAAAAAGCCATTTAAGCCTTTTCACAGTGAGATCTATGCGATATGGCCGAGAAATGTAATTTTGATGTTAACTCCCAAACCGCTGCGCAGAAGTCAACCAAACTTCACCCAATAGTGTATTGTATCACATTCTAGTAGTTACATTTTAAAATTTGGTTATAGGACATTTGATTTGAGCGCAATCATTAAACTTAGGTCAAAAAAGCCATTTAAGCCTTTTCACAGTGAGATCTATGCGATATGGCCGAGAAATGTAATTTTGATGTTAACTCCCAAACCGCTGCGCAGAAGTCAACCAAACTTAACCCAATAATGTATTGTATCACAATCTAGTAGTTACATTTGAAAATTTTGTTCTAGGACATTTTGTTTGAACGCAATCATCAAACTTAATTAAAAAAGTCATTTAAGCCTTTTCACAGTGAGATCTATGCGATATGGCCGAGAAATGTAATTTTGATGTTAACTCCCAAACCGCTGCGCAGAAGTCAACCAAACTTCACTCAATAGTGTATTTTATCACAATCTAGTAGTTACATTTGGAAATTTAGTTCTAGGACATTTGATTTGAGCGCAATCTTCAAACTTAATTAAAAAAAGTCATTTAAGCCTTTTCACAGTGAGATCTATGCGATATGGCCGAGAAATGTAATTTTGATGTTCACTCCCAAACCGCTGCGCAGAAGTCAACCAAACTTCAACCATTAGTGTATTGTATCACAATCTAGTAGTTACATGTGGAAATTTGGTTCTAGGACATTTGATTTGAGCGCAATCCTCAAACTTAGGTCAAAAAAGCCATTTAAGCCTTTTCACAGTGAGATCTATGCGATATGGCCGAGAAATGTAATTTTGATGTTAACTCCCAAACCGCTGCGCAGAAGTCAACCAAACTTCACCCAATAGTGTATTGTATCACAATCTAGTAGTTACATTTGAAAATTTTGTTCTATGACATTTTGTTTGAACGCAATCATCAAACTTAATTAAAAAAGTCATTTAAGCCTTTTCACAGTGAGATCTATGCGATATGGCCGAGAAATGTAATTTTGATGTTAACTCCCAAACCGCTGCGCAGAAGGCAACCAAACTTCATCCAATAGTGTATTGTATCACATTCTAGTAGTTACATTTGAAAATTTCGTTCTAGGACATTTGGTTTGAGCGCAATTATTAAACTTAGGTCAAAAAAGTCATTTAAGCCTTTTCACAGTGAGATCTATGCGATATGGCCGAGAAATGTAATTTTGATGTTAACTCCCAAACCGCTGCGCAGAAGTCAACCAAACTTCACCCAATAGTGTATTTTATCACAATCTAGTAGTTACATTTGGAAATTTAGTTCTAGGACATTTGATTTGAGCGCAATCTTCAAACTTAATTAAAAAAAGTCATTTAAGCCTTTTCACAGTGAGATCTATGCGATATGGCCGAGAAATGTAATTTTGATGTTCACTCCCAAACCGCTGCGCAGAAGTCAACCAAACTTCAACCATTAGTGTATTGTATCACAATCTAGTAGTTACATGTGGAAATTTGGTTCTAGGACATTTGATTTGAGCGCAATCCTCAAACTTAGGTCAAAAAAGCCATTTAAGCCTTTTCACAGTGAGATCTATGCGATATGGCCGAGAAATGTAATTTTGATGTTAACTCCCAAACCGCTGCGCAGAAGTCATCCAAACTTCACCCAATAGTGTATTGTATCACAATCTAGTAGTTACATTTGAAAATTTTGTTCTAGGACATTTTGTTTGAGCGCAATCATCAAACTTAATTAAAAAAGTCATTTAAGCCTTTTCACAGTGAGATCAATGCGATATGGCCGAGAAATGTAATTTTGATGTTAACTCCCAAACCGCTGCGCAGAAGTCAACCAAACTTCACCCATTAGTGTATTGTATCACAATCTAGTAGTTACATTTGGAAATTTGGTTCTAGGACATTTGATTTGAGCGCAATCCTCAAACTTAGGTCAAAAAAGCCATTTAAGCCTTTTCACAGTGAGATCTATGCGATATGGCCGAGAAATGTAATTTTGATGTTAATTCCCAAACCGCTGCGCAGAAGTCAATCAAACTTCACCCAAAAGTGTATTGTATCACATTCTGGTAGTTACATTTAAAAATTTCGTTCTAGGACATTTGGTTTGAGCGCAATCATTAAACTTAGGTCAAAAAAGCCATTTAAGCCTTTTCACAGTGAGATCTATGCGATATGGCCGAGAAATGTAATTTTGATGTTAACTCCCAAACCGCTGCGCAGAAGTCAACTAAACTTCACCCAATAGTGTATTGTATCACATTCTAGTAGTTACATTTGAAAATTTCGTTCTAGGACATTTGGTTTGAGCGCAATCATTAAACTTAATTAAAAAAGTCATTTAAGCCTTTTCATAGTGAGATCTATGCGATATGGCCGAGAAATGTAATTTTGATGTTAACTCCCAAACCGCTGCGCAGAAGTCAACCAAACTTCACCCATTAGTGTATTGTATCACAATCTAGTAATTACATGTGGAAATTTGGTTCTAGGACATTTGATTTTAGCGCAATCCTCAAACTTAGGTCAAAAAAGCCATTTAAGCCTTTTCACAGTGAGATCTATGCGATATGGCCGAGAAATGTAATTTTGATGTTAACTCCCAAACCGCTGCGCAGAAGGCAACCAAACTTCATCCAATAGTGTATTGTATCACATTCTAGTAGTTACATTTGAAAATTTCGTTCTAGGACATTTGGTTTGAGCGCAATTATTAAACTTAGGTCAAAAAAGCCATTTAAGCCTTTTCACAGTGAGATCTATGCGATATGGCCGAGAAATGTAATTTTGATGTTAACTCCCAAACCGCTGCGCAGAAGTCAACCAAACTTCAACCATTAGTGTATTGTATCACAATCTAGTAGTTACATGTGGAAATTTGGTTCTAGGACATTTGATTTGAGCGCAATCCTCAAACTTAGGTCAAAAAAGCCATTTAAGCCTTTTCACAGTGAGATCTATGCGATATGGCCGAGAAATGTAATTTTGATGTTAACTCCCAAACCGCTGCGCAGAAGTCAACCAAACTTCACCCAATAGTGTATTGTAACACAATCTAGTAGTTACATTTGAAAATTTTGTTCTAGGACATTTTGTTTGAGCGCAATCATCAAACTTAATTAAAAAAGTCATTTAAGCCTTTTCACAGTGAGATCTATGCGATATGGCCGAGAAATGTAATTTTGATGTTAACTCCCAAACCGCTACGCAGATGTCAACCAAACTTCACCCATTAGTGTATTGTATCACAATCTAGTAGTTACATGTGGAAATTTGGTTCTAGGACATTTGATTTGAGCGCAATCCTCAAACTTAGGTCAAAAAAGCCATTTAAGCCTTTTCACAGTGAGATCTCTGCGATATGGCCGAGAAATGTAATTTTGATGTTAACTCCCAAACCGCTGCGCAGAAGTCAACCAAACTTCACCCAATAGTGTATTGTATCACAATCTAGTAGTTACATTTGAAAATTTTGTTCTATGACATTTTGTTTGAACGCAATCATCAAACTTAATTAAAAAAGTCATTTAGGCCTTTTCACAGTGAGATCTATGCGATATGGCCGAGAAATGTAATTTTGATGTTAACTCCCAAACCGCTGCGCAGAAGTCAACCAAACTTCACCCATTAGTGTATTGTATCACAATCTAGTAGTTACATGTGGAAATTTGGTTATTGGACATTTGATTTGAGCGCAATCCTCAAACTTAGGTCAAAAAAGCCATTTAAGCCTTTTCACAGTGAGATCTATGCGATATGGCCGAGAAATGTAATTTTGATGTTAACTCCCAAACCGCTGCGCAGAAGTCAACCAAACTTCACCCATTAGTGTATTGTATCACAATCTAGTAGTTACATGTGGAAATTTGGTTCTAGGACATTTGATTTGAGCGCAATCCTCAAACTTAGGTCAAAAAAGCCATTTAAGCCTTTTCACAGTGAGATCTATGCGATATGGCCGAGAAATGTAATTTTGATGTTAACTCCCAAACCGCTGCGCAGAAGTCAACCAAACTTCACCCAATAGTGTATTGTATCACATTCTAGTAGTTACATTTTAAAATTTGGTTATAGGACATTTGATTTGAGCGCAATCATTAAACTTAGGTCAAAAAAGCCATTTAAGCCTTTTCACAGTGAGATCTATGCGATATGGCCGAGAAATGTAATTTTGATGTTAACTCCCAAACCGCTGCGCAGAAGTCAACCAAACTTCACCCAATAATGTATTTTATCACAATCTAGTAGTTACATTTGGAAATTTAGTTCTAGGACATTTGATTTGAGCGCAATCTTCAAACTTAATTAAAAAAAGTCATTTAAGCCTTTTCACAGTGAGATCTATGCGATATGGCCGAGAAATGTAATTTTGATGTTCACTCCCAAACCGCTGCGAAGAAGTCAACCAAACTTCACCCAATAGTGTATTGTATCACATTCTAGTAGTTACATTTGAAAATTTCGTTCTAGGACATTTGGTTTGAGCGCAATCTTTAAACTTAGGTCAAAAAAGCCATTTAAGCCTTTTCACAGTGAGATCTATGCGATATGGCCGAGAAATGTAATTTTGATGTTAACTCCCAAACCGCTGCGCAGAAGTCAACCAAACTTCACCCAATAGTGTATTGTATCACAATCTAGTAGTTACATTTGAAAATTTTGTTCTAGGACATTTTGTTTGAACGCAATCATCAAACTTAATTAAAAAAGTCATTTAAGCCTTTTCACAGTGAGATCTATGCGATATGGCCGAGAAATGTAATTTTGATGTTAACTCCCAAACCGCTGCGCAGAAGTCAATCAAACTTAACCCAAAAGTGTATTGTATCACATTCTGGTAGTTACATTTAAAAATTTCGTTCTAGGACATTTGGTTTGAGCGCAATCATTAAACTTAGGTCAAAAAAGCCATTTAAGCCTTTTCACAGTGAGATCTATGCGATATGGCCGAGAAATGTAATTTTGATGTTAACTCCCAAACCGCTGCGCAGAAGTCAACTAAACTTCACCCAATAGTGTATTGTATCACATTCTAGTAGTTACATTTGAAAATTTCGTTCTAGGACATTTGGTTTGAGCGCAATCATTAAACTTAATTAAAAAAGTCATTTAAGCCTTTTCACAGTGAGATCTATGCGATATGGCCGAGAAATGTAATTTTGATGTTAACTCCCAAACCGCTGCGCAGAAGTCAACCAAACTTCACCCATTAGTGTATTGTATCACAATCTAGTAATTACATGTGGAAATTTGGTTCTAGGACATTTGGTTTGAGCGCAATTATTAAACTTAGGTCAAAAAAGCCATTTAAGCCTTTTCACAGTGAGATCTATGCGATATGGCCGAGAAATGTAAATTTGATGTTAACTCCCAAACCGCTGCGCAGAAGGCAACCAAACTTCATCCAATAGTGTATTGTATCACATTCTAGTAGTTACATTTGAAAATTTCGTTCTAGGACATTTGGTTTGAGCGGAATCCTCAAACTTAGGTCAAAAAAGCCATTTAAGCCTTTTCACAGTGAGATCTATGCGATATGGCCGAGAAATGTAATTTTGATGTTAACTCCCAAACCGCTGCGCAGAAGTCAACCAAACTTCACCCAATAGTGTCTTGTATCACAATCTAGTAGTTACATTTGAAAATTTTGTTCTATGACATTTTGTTTGAACGCAATCATCAAACTTAATTAAAAAAGTCATTTAAGCCTTTTCACAGTGAGATCTATGCGATATGGCCGAGAAATGTAATTTTGATGTTAACTCCCAAACCGCTGCGCAGAAGTCAACCAAACTTCACCCATTAGTGTATTGTATCACAATCTAGTAGTTACATGTGGAAATTTGGTTATTGGACATTTGATTTGAGCGCAATCCTCAAACTTAGGTCAAAAAAGCCATTTAAGCCTTTTCACAGTGAGATCTATGCGATATGGCCGAGAAATGTAATTTTGATGTTAACTCCCAAACCGCTGCGCAGAAGTCAACCAAACTTCACCCAATAGTGTATTGTATCACATTCTAGTAGTTACATTTTAAAATTTGGTTATAGGACATTTGATTTGAGCGCAATCATTAAACTTAGGTCAAAAAAGCCATTTAAGCCTTTTCACAGTGAGATCTATGCGATATGGCCGAGAAATGTAATTTTGATGTTAACTCCCAAACCGCTGCGCAGAAGTCAACCAAACTTAACCCAATAATGTATTTTATCACAATCTAGTAGTTACATTTGGAAATTTAGTTCTAGGACATTTGATTTGAGCGCAATCTTCAAACTTAATTAAAAAAAGTCATTTAAGCCTTTTCACAGTGAGATCTATGCGATATGGCCGAGAAATGTAATTTTGATGTTAACTCCCAAACCGCTGCGCAGAAGTCAACCAAACTTCACCCAATAGTGTATTGTATCACAATCTAGTAGTTACATGTGAAAATTTCGTTCTAGGACATTTGATTTGAGCGCAATCCTCAAACTTAGGTCAAAAAAGCCATTTAAGCCTTTTCACAGTGAGATCTATGCGATATGGCCGAGAAATGTAATTTTGATGTTAACTCCCAAACCGCTGCGCAGAAGTCAACCAAACTTCACCCAATAGTGTATTGTATCACATTCTAGTAGTTACATTTGAAAATTTCGTTCTAGGACATTTGGTTTGAGCGCAATCATTAAACTTAATTAAAAAAGTCATTTAAGCCTTTTCACAGTGAGATCTATGCGATATGGCCGAGAAATGTAATTTTGATGTTCACTCCCAAACCGCTGCGCAGAAGTCAATCAAACTTCACCCAATAGTGTATTGTATCACAATCTAGTAGTTACATTTGAAAATTTTGTTCTAGGACATTTTGTTTGAACGCAATCATCAAACTTAATTAAAAAAGTCATTTAAGCCTTTTCACAGTGAGATCTATGCGATATGGCCGAGAAATGTAATTTTGATGTTAACTCCCAAACCGCTGCGCTGAAGACAACCAAACTTCACCCAATAGTGTATTGTATCACATTCTAGTAGTTACATTTGAAAATTTCGTTCTAGGACATTTGATTTGAGCGCAATCATTAAACTTAGGTCAAAAAAGCCATTTAAGCCTTTTCACAGTGAGATCTATGCGATATGGCCGAGAAATGTAATTTTGATGTTAACTCCCAAACCGCTGCGCAGAAGTCAACCAAACTTCACCCAATAGTGTATTGTATCACAATCTAGTAGTTACATTTGAAAATTTTGTTCTAGGAAATTTTGTTTGAGCGCAATCATCAAACTTAATTAAAAAAGTCATTTAAGCCTTTTCACAGTGAGATCTATGCGATATGGCCGAGAAATGTAATTTTGATGTTAACTCCCAAACCGCTGCGCAGAAGTCAACCAAACTTCACCCATTAGTGTATTGTATCACAATCTAGTAGTTACATGTGAAAATTTGGTTCTAGGACATTTGGTTTGAGCGCAATTATTAAACTTAGGTCAAAAAAGCCATTTAAGCCTTTTCACAGTGAGATCTATGCGATATGGCCGAGAAATGTAATTTTGATGTTAACTCCCAAACCGCTGCGCAGAAGTCAACCAAACTTCAACCATTAGTGTATTGTATCACAATCTAGTAGTTACATGTGGAAATTTGGTTCTAGGACATTTGATTTGAGCGCAATCCTCAAACTTAGGTCAAAAAAGCCATTTAAGCCTTTTCACAGTGAGATCTATGCGATATGGCCGAGAAATGTAATTTTGATGTTAACTCCCAAACCGCTGCGCAGAAGTCAACCAAACTTCACCCAATAGTGTATTGTAACACAATCTAGTAGTTACATTTGAAAATTTTGTTCTAGGACATTTTGTTTGAGCGCAATCATCAAACTTAATTAAAAAAGTCATTTAAGCCTTTTTACAGTGAGATCTATGCGATATGGCCGAGAAATGTAATTTTGATGTTAACTCCCAAACCGCTGCGCAGAAGTCAACCAAACTTAACCCATTAGTGTATTGTATCACAATCTAGTAGTTACATGTAGTAATTTGGTTCTAGGACATTTGATTTGAGCGCAATCCTCAAACTTAGGTCAAAAAAGCCATTTAAGCCTTTTCACAGTGAGATCTATGCGATATGGCCGAGAAATGTAATTTTGATGTTAACTCCCAAACCGCTGCGCAGAAGTCAACCAAACTTCACCCAATAGTGTATTGTAACACAATCTAGTAGTTACATTTGAAAATTTCGTTCTAGGACATTTGGTTTGAGCGCAATCATTAAACTTAATTACAAAAGTCATTTAAGCCTTTTCACAGTTAGATCTATGCGAAATGGCCGAGAAATGTAATTTTGATGTTAACTCCCAAACCGCTGCGCAGAAGTCAACCAAACTTCACCCATTAGTGTATTGTATCACAATCTAGTAGTTACATGTGAAAATTTGGTTCTAGGACATTTGATTTGAGCGCAATCCTCAAACTTAGGTCAAAAAAGCCATTTAAGCCTTTTCACAGTGAGATCTATGCGATATGGCCGAGAAATGTAATTTTGATGTTAACTCCCAAACCGCTGCGCAGAAGTCAACCAAACTTCACCCAATAGTGTATTGTATCACATTCTAGTAGTTACATTTGAAAATTTCGTTCTAGGACATTTGGTTTGAGCGCAATCATTAAACTTAATTAAAAAAGTCATTTAAGCCTTTTCACAGTGAGATCTATGCGATATGGCCGAGAAATGTAATTTTGATGTTCACTCCCAAACCGCTGCGCAGAAGTCAATCAAACTTCACCCAATAGTGTATTGTATCACAATCTAGTAGTTACATTTGAAAATTTTGTTCTAGGACATTTTGTTTGAACGCAATCATCAAACTTAATTAAAAAAGTCATTTAAGCCTTTTCACAGTGAGATCTATGCGATATGGCCGAGAAATGTAATTTTGATGTTAACTCCCAAACCGCTGCGCTGAAGACAACCAAACTTCACCCAATAGTGTATTGTATCACAATCTAGTAGTTACATTTGGAAATTTGGTTCTTGGACATTTGATTTGAGCGCAATCCTCAAACTTAGGTCAAAAAAGCCATTTAAGCCTTTTCACAGTGAGATCTCTGCGATATGGCCGAGAAATGTAATTTTGATGTTAACTCCCAAACCGCTGCGCAGAAGTCAACCAAACTTCACCCAATAGTGTATTGTATCACATTCTAGTAGTTACATTTGAAAATTTCGTTCTAGGACATTTGATTTGAGCGCAATCATTAAACTTAGGTCAAAAAAGCCATTTAAGCCTTTTCACAGTGAGATCTATGCGATATGGCCGAGAAATGTAATTTTGATGTTAACTCCCAAACCGCTGCGCAGAAGTCAACCAAACTTCACCCAATAGTGTATTGTATCACAATCTAGTAGTTACATTTGAAAATTTTGTTCTAGGAAATTTTGTTTGAGCGCAATCATCAAACTTAATTAAAAAAGTCATTTAAGCCTTTTCACAGTGAGATCTATGCGATATGGCCGAGAAATGTAATTTTGATGTTAACTCCCAAACCGCTGCGCAGAAGTCAACCAAACTTCACCCATTAGTGTATTGTATCACAATCTAGTAGTTACATGTGAAAATTTGGTTCTAGGACATTTGGTTTGAGCGCAATTATTAAACTTAGGTCAAAAAAGCCATTTAAGCCTTTTCACAGTGAGATCTATGCGATATGGCCGAGAAATGTAATTTTGATGTTAACTCCCAAACCGCTGCGCAGAAGTCAACCAAACTTCAACCATTAGTGTATTGTATCACAATCTAGTAGTTACATGTGGAAATTTGGTTCTAGGACATTTGATTTGAGCGCAATCCTCAAACTTAGGTCAAAAAAGCCATTTAAGCCTTTTCACAGTGAGATCTATGCGATATGGCCGAGAAATGTAATTTTGATGTTAACTCCCAAACCGCTGCGCAGAAGTCAACCAAACTTCACCCAATAGTGTATTGTAACACAATCTAGTAGTTACATTTGAAAATTTTGTTCTAGGACATTTTGTTTGAGCGCAATCATCAAACTTAATTAAAAAAGTCATTTAAGCCTTTTTACAGTGAGATCTATGCGATATGGCCGAGAAATGTAATTTTGATGTTAACTCCCAAACCGCTGCGCAGAAGTCAACCAAACTTAACCCATTAGTGTATTGTATCACAATCTAGTAGTTACATGTAGTAATTTGGTTCTAGGACATTTGATTTGAGCGCAATCCTCAAACTTAGGTCAAAAAAGCCATTTAAGCCTTTTCACAGTGAGATCTCTGCGATATGGCCGAGAAATGTAATTTTGATGTTAACTCCCAAACCGCTGCGCAGAAGTCAACCAAACTTCACCCAATAGTGTATTGTATCACAATCTAGTAGTTACATTTGAAAATTTTGTTCTATGACATTTTGTTTGAACGCAATCATCAAACTTAATTAAAAAAGTCATTTAAGCCTTTTCACAGTGAGATCTATGCGATATGGCCGAGAAATGTAATTTTGATGTTAACTCCCAAACCGCTGCGCAGAAGTCAACCAAACTTCACCCATTAGTGTATTGTATCACAATCTAGTAGTTACATGTGGAAATTTGGTTATTGGACATTTGATTTGAGCGCAATCCTCAAACTTAGGTCAAAAAAGCCATTTAAGCCTTTTCACAGTGAGATCTATGCGATATGGCCGAGAAATGTAATTTTGATGTTAACACCCAAACCGCTGCGCAGAAGTCAACCAAACTTCACCCAATAGTGTATTGTATCACATTCTAGTAGTTACATTTTAAAATTTGGTTATAGGACATTTGATTTGAGCGCCATCATTAAACTTAGGTCAAAAAAGCCATTTAAGCCTTTTCACAGTGAGATCTATGCGATATGGCCGAGAAATGTAATTTTGATGTTAACTCCCAAACCGCTGCGCAGAAGTCAACCAAACTTAACCCAATAATGTATTTTATCACAATCTAGTAGTTACATTTGGAAATTTCGTTCTAGGACATTTGGTTTGAGCGCAATCATTAAACTTAATTAAAAAAGTCATTTAAGCCTTTTCACAGTGAGATCTATGCGATATGGCCGAGAAATGTAATTTTGATGTTCACTCCCAAACCGCTGCGCTGAAGACAACCAAACTTCACCCAATAGTGTATTGTATCACATTCTAGTAGTTACATTTGAAAATTTCGTTCTAGGACATTTGATTTGAGCGCAATCATTAAACTTAGGTCAAAAAAGCCATTTAAGCCTTTTCACAGTGAGATCTATGCGATATGGCCGAGAAATGTAATTTTGATGTTAACTCCCAAACCGCTGCGCAGAAGTCAACCAAACTTCACCCAATAGTGTATTGTATCACAATCTAGTAGTTACATTTGAAAATTTTGTTCTAGGAAATTTTGTTTGAGCGCAATCATCAAACTTAATTAAAAAAGTCATTTAAGCCTTTTCACAGTGAGATCTATGCGATATGGCCGAGAAATGTAATTTTGATGTTAACTCCCAAACCGCTGCGCAGAAGTCAACCAAACTTCACCCATTAGTGTATTGTATCACAATCTAGTAGTTACATGTGAAAATTTGGTTCTAGGACATTTGGTTTGAGCGCAATTATTAAACTTAGGTCAAAAAAGCCATTTAAGCCTTTTCACAGTGAGATCTATGTGATATGGCCGAGAAATGTAATTTTGATGTTAACTCCCAAACCGCTGCGCAGAAGTCAACCAAACTTCAACCATTAGTGTATTGTATCACAATCTAGTAGTTACATGTGGAAATTTGGTTCTAGGACATTTGATTTGAGCGCAATCCTCAAACTTAGGTCAAAAAAGCCATTTAAGCCTTTTCACAGTGAGATCTATGCGATATGGCCGAGAAATGTAATTTTGATGTTAACTCCCAAACCGCTGCGCAGAAGTCAACCAAACTTCACCCAATAGTGTATTGTAACACAATCTAGTAGTTACATTTGAAAATTTTGTTCTAGGACATTTTGTTTGAGCGCAATCATCAAACTTAATTAAAAAAGTCATTTAAGCCTTTTTACAGTGAGATCTATGCGATATGGCCGAGAAATGTAATTTTGATGTTAACTCCCAAACCGCTGCGCAGAAGTCAACCAAACTTAACCCATTAGTGTATTGTATCACAATCTAGTAGTTACATGTAGTAATTTGGTTCTAGGACATTTGATTTGAGCGCAATCCTCAAACTTAGGTCAAAAAAGCCATTTAAGCCTTTTCACAGTGAGATCTATGCGATATGGCCGAGAAATGTAATTTTGATGTTAACTCCCAAACCGCTGCGCAGAAGTCAACCAAACTTCACCCAATAGTGTATTGTAACACAATCTAGTAGTTACATTTGAAAATTTCGTTCTAGGACATTTGGTTTGAGCGCAATCATTAAACTTAATTAAAAAAGTCATTTAAGCCTTTTCACAGTTAGATCTATGCGAAATGGCCGAGAAATGTAATTTTGATGTTAACTCCCAAACCGCTGCGCAGAAGTCAACCAAACTTCACCCATTAGTGTATTGTATCACAATCTAGTAGTTACATGTGAAAATTTGGTTTTAGGACATTTGATTTGAGCGCAATCCTCAAACTTAGGTCAAAAAAGCCATTTAAGCCTTTTCACAGTGAGATCTATGCGATATGGCCGAGAAATGTAATTTTGATGTTAACTCCCAAACCGCTGCGCAGAAGTCAACCAAACTTCACCCAATAGTGTATTGTATCACATTCTAGTAGTTACATTTGAAAATTTCGTTCTAGGACATTTGGTTTGAGCGCAATCATTAAACTTAATTAAAAAAGTCATTTAAGCCTTTTCACAGTGAGATCTATGCGATATGGCCGAGAAATGTAATTTTGATGTTCACTCCCAAACCGCTGCGCAGAAGTCAATCAAACTTCACCCAATAGTGTATTGTATCACAATCTAGTAGTTACATTTGAAAATTTTGTTCTAGGACATTTTGTTTGAACGCAATCATCAAACTTAATTAAAAAAGTCATTTAAGCCTTTTCACAGTGAGATCTATGCGATATGGCCGAGAAATGTAATTTTGATGTTAACTCCCAAACCGCTGCGCTGAAGACAACCAAACTTCACCCAATAGTGTATTGTATCACAATCTAGTAGTTACATTTGGAAATTTGGTTCTTGGACATTTGATTTGAGCGCAATCCTCAAACTTAGGTCAAAAAAGCCATTTAAGCCTTTTCACAGTGAGATCTCTGCGATATGGCCGAGAAATGTAATTTTGATGTTAACTCCCAAACCGCTGCGCAGAAGTCAACCAAACTTCACCCAATAGTGTATTGTATCACATTCTAGTAGTTACATTTGAAAATTTCGTTCTAGGACATTTGATTTGAGCGCAATCATTAAACTTAGGTCAAAAAAGCCATTTAAGCCTTTTCACAGTGAGATCTATGCGATATGGCCGAGAAATGTAATTTTGATGTTAACTCCCAAACCGCTGCGCAGAAGTCAACCAAACTTCACCCAATAGTGTATTGTATCACAATCTAGTAGTTACATTTGAAAATTTTGTTCTAGGAAATTTTGTTTGAGCGCAATCATCAAACTTAATTAAAAAAGTCATTTAAGCCTTTTCACAGTGAGATCTATGCGATATGGCCGAGAAATGTAATTTTGATGTTAACTCCCAAACCGCTGCGCAGAAGTCAACCAAACTTCACCCATTAGTGTATTGTATCACAATCTAGTAGTTACATGTGAAAATTTGGTTCTAGGACATTTGGTTTGAGCGCAATTATTAAACTTAGGTCAAAAAAGCCATTTAAGCCTTTTCACAGTGAGATCTATGCGATATGGCCGAGAAATGTAATTTTGATGTTAACTCCCAAACCGCTGCGCAGAAGTCAACCAAACTTCAACCATTAGTGTATTGTATCACAATCTAGTAGTTACATGTGGAAATTTGGTTCTAGGACATTTGATTTGAGCGCAATCCTCAAACTTAGGTCAAAAAAGCCATTTAAGCCTTTTCACAGTGAGATCTATGCGATATGGCCGAGAAATGTAATTTTGATGTTAACTCCCAAACCGCTGCGCAGAAGTCAACCAAACTTCACCCAATAGTGTATTGTAACACAATCTAGTAGTTACATTTGAAAATTTTGTTCTAGGACATTTTGTTTGAGCGCAATCATCAAACTTAATTAAAAAAGTCATTTAAGCCTTTTTACAGTGAGATCTATGCGATATGGCCGAGAAATGTAATTTTGATGTTAACTCCCAAACCGCTGCGCAGAAGTCAACCAAACTTAACCCATTAGTGTATTGTATCACAATCTAGTAGTTACATGTAGTAATGTGGTTCTAGGACATTTGATTTGAGCGCAATCCTCAAACTTAGGTCAAAAAAGCCATTTAAGCCTTTTCACAGTGAGATCTCTGCGATATGGCCGAGAAATGTAATTTTGATGTTAACTCCCAAACCGCTGCGCAGAAGTCAACCAAACTTCACCCAATAGTGTATTGTATCACATTCTAGTAGTTACATTTTAAAATTTGGTTATAGGACATTTGATTTGAGCGCAATCATTAAACTTAGGTCAAAAAAGCCATTTAAGCCTTTTCACAGTGAGATCTATGCGATATGGCCGAGAAATGTAATTTTGATGTTAACTCCCAAACCGCTGCGCAGAAGTCAACCAAACTTAACCCAATAATGTATTTTATCACAATCTAGTAGTTACATTTGGAAATTTAGTTCTAGGACATTTGATTTGAGCGCAATCTTCAAACTTAATTAAAAAAAGTCATTTAAGCCTTTTCACAGTGAGATCTATGCGATATGGCCGAGAAATGTAATTTTGATGTTCACTCCCAAACCGCTGCGCAGAAGTCAACCAAACTTCACCCAATAGTGTATTGTATCACATTCTAGTAGTTACATTTGAAAATTTCGTTCTAGGACATTTGGTTTGAGCGCAATCTTTAAACTTAGGTCAAAAAAGCCATTTAAGCCTTTTCACAGTGAGATCTATGCGATATGGCCGAGAAATGTAATTTTGATGTTAACTCCCAAACCGCTGCGCAGAAGTCAACCAAACTTCACCCAATAGTGTATTGTATCACAATCTAGTAGTTACATTTGAAAATTTCGTTCTAGGACATTTGGTTTGAGCGCAATCATTAAACTTAATTAAAAAAGTCATTTAAGCCTTTTCACAGTGAGATCTATGCGATATGGCCGAGAAATGTAATTTTGATGTTAACTCCCAAACCGCTGCGCAGAAGTCAACCAAACTTCACCCATTAGTGTATTGTATCACAATCTAGTAATTACATGTGGAAATTTGGTTCTAGGACATTTGATTTGAGCGCAATCCTCAAACTTAGGTCAAAAAAGCCATTTAAGCCTTTTCACAGTGAGATCTCTGCGATATGGCCGAGAAATGTAATTTTGATGTTAACTCCCAAACCGCTGCGCAGAAGTCAACCAAACTTCACCCAATAGTGTATTGTATCACAATCTAGTAGTTACATTTGAAAATTTTGTTCTATGACATTTTGTTTGAACGCAATCATCAAACTTAATTAAAAAAGTCATTTAAGCCTTTTCACAGTGAGATCTATGCGATATGGCCGAGAAATGTAATTTTGATGTTAACTCCCAAACCGCTGCGCAGAAGTCAACCAAACTTCACCCATTAGTGTATTGTATCACAATCTAGTAGTTACATGTGGAAATTTGGTTATTGGACATTTGATTTGAGCGCAATCCTCAAACTTAGGTCAAAAAAGCCATTTAAGCCTTTTCACAGTGAGATCTATGCGATATGGCCGAGAAATGTAATTTTGATGTTAACTCCCAAACCGCTGCGCAGAAGTCAACCAAACTTCACCCATTAGTGTATTGTATCACAATCTAGTAGTTACATGTGGAAATTTGGTTCTAGGACATTTGATTTGAGCGCAATCCTCAAACTTAGGTCAAAAAAGCCATTTAAGCCTTTTCACAGTGAGATCTATGCGATATGGCCGAGAAATGTAATTTTGATGTTAACTCCCAAACCGCTGCGCAGAAGTCAACCAAACTTCACCCAATAGTGTATTGTATCACATTCTAGTAGTTACATTTGCAAATTTGGTTATAGGACATTTGATTTGAGCGCAATCATTAAACTTAGGTCAAAAAAGCCATTTAAGCCTTTTCACAGTGAGATCTATGCGATATGGCCGAGAAATGTAATTTTGATGTTAACTCCCAAACCGCTGCGCAGAAGTCAACCAAACTTCACCCAATAATGTATTTTATCACAATCTAGTAGTTACATTTGGAAATTTAGTTCTAGGACATTTGATTTGAGCGCAATCTTCAAACTTAATTAAAAAAAGTCATTTAAGCCTTTTCACAGTGAGATCTATGCGATATGGCCGAGAAATGTAATTTTGATGTTCACTCCCAAACCGCTGCGCAGAAGTCAATCAAACTTCACCCAATAGTGTATTGTATCACAATCTAGTAGTTACATTTGAAAATTTTGTTCTAGGACATTTTGTTTGAACGCAATCATCAAACTTAATTAAAAAAGTCATTTAAGCCTTTTCACAGTGAGATCTATGCGATATGGCCGAGAAATGTAATTTTGATGTTAACTCCCAAACCGCTGCGCTGAAGACAACCAAACTTCACCCAATAGTGTATTGTATCACAATCTAGTAGTTACATTTGGAAATTTGGTTCTTGGACATTTGATTTGAGCGCAATCCTCAAACTTAGGTCAAAAAAGCCATTTAAGCCTTTTCACAGTGAGATCTCTGCGATTTGGCCGAGAAATGTAATTTTGATGTTAACTCCCAAACCGCTGCGCAGAAGTCAACCAAACTTCACCCAATAGTGTATTGTATCACATTCTAGTAGTTACATTTGAAAATTTCGTTCTAGGACATTTGATTTGAGCGCAATCATTAAACTTAGGTCAAAAAAGCCATTTAAGCCTTTTCACAGTGAGATCTATGCGATATGGCCGAGAAATGTAATTTTGATGTTAACTCCCAAACCGCTGCGCAGAAGTCAACCAAACTTCACCCAATAGTGTATTGTATCACAATCTAGTAGTTACATTTGAAAATTTTGTTCTAGGAAATTTTGTTTGAGCGCAATCATCAAACTTAATTAAAAAAGTCATTTAAGCCTTTTCACAGTGAGATCTATGCGATATGGCCGAGAAATGTAATTTTGATGTTAACTCCCAAACCGCTGCGCAGAAGTCAACCAAACTTCACCCATTAGTGTATTGTATCACAATCTAGTAGTTACATGTGAAAATTTGGTTCTAGGACATTTGATTTGAGCGCAATCCTCAAACTTAGGTCAAAAAAGCCATTTAAGCCTTTTCACAGTGAGATCTATGCGATATGGCCGAGAAATGTAATTTTGATGTTAACTCCCAAACCGCTGCGCAGAAGTCAACCAAACTTCACCCAATAGTGTATTGTATCACATTCTAGTAGTTACATTTGAAAATTTCGTTCTAGGACATTTGGTTTGAGCGCAATCATTAAACTTAGGTCAAAAAAGCCATTTAAGCCTTTTCACAGTGAGATCTATTCGATATGGCCGAGAAATGTAATTTTGATGTTAACTCCCAAACCGCTGCGCAGAAGTCAACTAAACTTCACCCAATAGTGTATTGTATCACATTCTAGTAGTTACATTTGAAAATTTCGTTCTAGGACATTTGGTTTGAGCGCAATCATTAAACTTAATTAAAAAAGTCATTTAAGCCTTTTCACAGTTAGATCTATGCGATATGGCCGAGAAATGTAATTTTGATGTTAACTCCCAAACCGCTGCGCAGAAGTCAACCAAACTTCACCCATTAGTGTATTGTATCACAATCTAGTAGTTACATGTGAAAATTTGGTTCTAGGACATTTGATTTGAGCGCAATCCTCAAACTTAGGTCAAAAAAGCCATTTAAGCCTTTTCACAGTGAGATCTATGCGATATGGCCGAGAAATGTAATTTTGATGTTAACTCCCAAACCGCTGCGCAGAAGTCAACCAAACTTCACCCAATAGTGTATTGTATCACATTCTAGTAGTTACATTTGAAAATTTCGTTCTAGGACATTTGGTTTGAGCGCAATCATTAAACTTAATTAAAAAAGTCATTTAAGCCTTTTCACAGTGAGATCTATGCGATATGGCCGAGAAATGTAATTTTGATGTTCACTCCCAAACCGCTGCGCAGAAGTCAATCAAACTTCACCCAATAGTGTATTGTATCACAATCTAGTAGTTACATTTGAAAATTTTGTTCTAGGACATTTTGTTTGAACGCAATCATCAAACTTAATTAAAAAAGTCATTTAAGCCTTTTCACAGTGAGATCTATGCGATATGGCCGAGAAATGTAATTTTGATGTTAACTCCCAAACCGCTGCGCTGAAGACAACCAAACTTCACCCAATAGTGTATTGTATCACAATCTAGTAGTTACATTTTGAAATTTGGTTCTTGGACATTTGATTTGAGCGCAATCCTCAAACTTAGGTCAAAAAAGCCATTTAAGCCTTTTCACAGTGAGATCTCTGCGATATGGCCGAGAAATGTAATTTTGATGTTAACTCCCAAACCGCTGCGCAGAAGTCAACCAAACTTCACCCAATAGTGTATTGTATCACATTCTAGTAGTTACATTTGAAAATTTCGTTCTAGGACATTTGATTTGAGCGCAATCATTAAACTTAGGTAAAAAAAGCCATTTAAGCCTTTTCACAGTGAGATCTATGCGATATGGCCGAGAAATGTAATTTTGATGTTAACTCCCAAACCGCTGCGCAGAAGTCAACCAAACTTCACCCAATAGTGTATTGTATCACAATCTAGTAGTTACATTTGAAAATTTTGTTCTAGGAAATTTTGTTTGAGCGCAATCATCAAACTTAATTAAAAAAGTCATTTAAGCCTTTTCACAGTGAGATCTATGCGATATGGCCGAGAAATGTAATTTTGATGTTAACTCCCAAACCGCTGCGCAGAAGTCAACCAAACTTCACCCATTAGTGTATTGTATCACAATCTAGTAGTTACATGTGAAAATTTGGTTATTGGACATTTGGTTTGAGCGCAATCATTAAACTTAGGTCAAAAAAGCCATTTAAGCCTTTTCACAGTGAGATCTATGCGATATGGCCGAGAAATGTAATTTTGATGTTAACTCCCAAACCGCTGCGCAGAAGTCAACCAAACTTCACCCAATAGTGTATTGTATCACAATCTAGTAGTTACATTTGAAAATTTTGTTCTGGGAAATTTTGTTTGAGCGCAATCATTAAACTTAATTAAAAAAGTCATTTAAGCCTTTTCACAGTGAGATCTATGCGATATGGCCGAGAAATGTAATTTTGATGTTAACTCCCAAACCGCTGCGCAGAAGTCAACCAAACTTCACCCATTAGTGTATTGTATCACAATCTAGTAATTACATGTGGAAATTTGGTTCTACGACATTTGATTTGAGCGCAATCATCAAACTTAGGTCAAAAAAGCCATTTAAGCCTTTTCACAGTGAGATCTATGCGATATGGCCGAGAAATGTAATTTTGATGTTAACTCCCAAACCGCTGCGCAGAAGTCAACCAAACTTCACCCATTAGTGTATTGTATCACAATCTAGTAGTTACATGTGGAAATTTGGTTTTTGGACATTTGGTTTGAGCGCAATCATTAAACTTAGGTCAAAAAAGCCATTTAAGCCTTTTCACAGTGAGATCTATGCGATATGGCCGAGAAATGTAATTTTGATGTTAACTCCCAAACCGCTGCGCAGAAGTCAACCAAACTTCACCCAATAGTGTATTGTATCACAATCTAATAGTTACATTTGAAAATTTTGTTCTAGGAAATTTTGTTTGAGCGCAATCATCAAACTTAATTAAAAAAGTCATTTAAGCCTTTTCACAGTGAGATCTATGCGATATGGCCGAGAAATGTAATTTTGATGTTAACTCCCAAACCTCTGCGCAGAAGTCAACCAAACTTCACCCATTAGTGTATTGTATCACAATCTAGTAGTTACATGTGGAAATTTGGTTCTAGGACATTTGATTTGAGCGCAATCCTCAAACTTAGGTCAAAAAAGCCATTTAAGCCTTTTCACAGTGAGATCTATGCGATATGGCCGAGAAATGTAATTTTGATGTTAACTCCCAAACCGCTGCGCAGAAGTCAACCAAACTTCACCCAATAGTGTATTGTATCACATTCTAGTAGTTACATTTGAAAATTTCGTTCTAGGACATTTGGTTTGAGCGCAATCATTAAACTTAGGTCAAAAAAGCCATTTAAGCCTTTTCACAGTGAGATCTATGCGATATGGCCGAGAAATGTAATTTTGATGTTAACTCCCAAACCGCTGCGCAGAAGTCAACCAAACTTCACCCAATAGTGTATTGTATCACAATCTAGTAGTTACATTTGAAAATTTTGTTCTAGGAAATTTTTTTTGAGCGCAATCATCAAACTTAATTAAAAAAGTCATTTAAGCCTTTTCACAGTGAGATCTATACGATATGGCCGAGAAATGTAATTTTGATGTTAACTCCCAAACCTCTGCGCAGAAGTCAACCAAACTTCACCCATTAGTGTATTGTATCACAATCTAGTAGTTACATGTGGAAATTTGGTTCTAGGACATTTGATTTGAGCGCAATCCTCAAACTTAGGTCAAAAAAGCCATTTAAGCCTTTTCACAGTGAGATCTATGCGATATGGCCGAGAAATGTAATTTTGATGTTAACTCCCAAACCGCTGCGCAGAAGTCAACCAAACTTCACCCAATAGTGTATTGTATCACATTCTAGTAGTTACATTTGAAAATTTCGTTCTAGGACATTTGGTTTGAGCGCAATCTTTAAACTTAGGTCAAAAAAGCCATTTAAGCCTTTTCACAGTGAGATCTATGCGATATGGCCGAGAAATGTAATTTTGATGTTAACTCCCAAACCGCTGCGCAGAAGTCAACCAAACTTCACCCAATAGTGTATTGTATCACAATCTAGTAGTTACATTTGAAAATTTTGTTCTAGGACATTTTGTTTGAACGCAATCGTCAAACTTAATTAAAAAAGTCATTTAAGCCTTTTCACAGTGAGATCTATGCGATATGGCCGAGAAATGTAATTTTGATGTTAACTCCCAAACCGCTGCGCAGAAGTCAACCAAACTTCACCCAATAGTGTATTGTATCACAATCTAGTAGTTACATTTGAAAATTTTGTTCTATGACATTTTGTTTGAACGCAATCATCAAACTTAATTAAAAAAGTCATTTAAGCCTTTTCACAGTGAGATCTATGCGATATGGCCGAGAAATGTAATTTTGATGTTAACTCCCAAACCGCTGCGCAGAAGTCAACCAAACTTCACCCATTAGTGTATTGTATCACAATCTAGTAGTTACATGTGGAAATTTGGTTATTGGACATTTGGTTTGAGCGCAATCATCAAACTTAGGTCAAAAAAGCCATTTAAGCCTTTTCACAGTGAGATCTATGCGATATGGCCGAGAAATGTAATTTTGATGTTAACTCCCAAACCGCTGCGCAGAAGTCAACCAAACTTCACCCAATAGTGTATTGTATCACAATCTAGTAGTTACATTTGAAAATTTTGTTCTAGGACATTTTGTTTGAGCGCAATCATCAAACTTAATTAAAAAAGTCATTTAAGCCTTTTCACAGTGAGATCTATGCGATATGGCCGAGAAATGTAATTTTGATGTTAACTCCCAAACCTCTGCGCAGAAGTCAACCAAACTTCACCCAATAGTGTATTGTATCACAATCTAGTAGTTACATGTGGAAATTTGGTTCTAGGACATTTGATTTGAGAGCAATCTTTAAACTTAGGTCAAAAAAGCCATTTAAGCCTTTTCACAGTGAGATCTATGCGATATGGCCGAGAAATGTAATTTTGATGTTAACTCCCAAACCGCTGCGCAGAAGTCAACCAAACTTCACCCAATAGTGTATTGTATCACAATCTAGTAGTTACATTTGAAAATTTTGTTCTAGGACATTTTGTTTGAACGCAATCATCAAACTTAATTAAAAAAGTCATTTAAGCCTTTTCACAGTGAGATCTATGCGATATGGCCGAGAAATGTAATTTTGATGTTAACTCCCAAACCGCTGCGCAGAAGTCAACCAAACTTCACCCAATAGTGTATTGTATCACAATCTAGTAGTTACATTTGGAAATTTTGTTCTTGGACATTTGATTTGAGTGCAATCCTCAAACTTAGGTCAAAAAAGCCATTTAAGCCTTTTCACAGTGAGATCTATGCGATATGGCCGAGAAATGTAATTTTGATGTTAACTCCCAAACCGCTGCGCAGAAGTCAACCAAACTTCACCCATTAGTGTATTGTATCACAATCTAGTAGTTACATGTGGAAATTTGGTTCTAGGACATTTGATTTGAGCGCAATCCTCAAACTTAGGTCAAAAAAGCCATTTAAGCCTTTTCACAGTGAGATCTATGCGATATGGCCGAGAAATGTAATTTTGATGTTAACTCCCAAACCGCTGCGCAGAAGTCAACCAAACTTCACCCAATAGTGTATTGTATCACATTCTAGTAGTTACATTTGAAAATTTCGTTCTAGGACATTTGGTTTGAGCGCAATCTTTAAACTTAGGTCAAAAAAGCCATTTAAGCCTTTTCACAGTGAGATCTATGCGATATGGCCGAGAAATGTAATTTTGATGTTAACTCCCAAACCGCTGCGCAGAAGTCAACCAAACTTCAACCAATAGTGTATTGTATCACAATCTAGTAGTTACATTTGAAAATTTTGTTCTAGGACATTTTGTTTGAACGCAATCATCAAACTTAATTAAAAAAGTCATTTAAGCCTTTTCACAGTGAGATCTATGCGATATGGCCGAGAAATGTAATTTTGATGTTAACTCCCAAACCGCTGCGCAGAAGTCAACCAAACTTCACCCAATAGTGTATTGTATCACAATCTAGTAGTTACATTTGAAAATTTTGTTCTAGGACATTTTGTTTGAACGCAATCATCAAACTTAATTAAAAAAGTCATTTAAGCCTTTTCACGGTGAGATCTATGCGATATGGCCGAGAAATGTAATTTTGATGTTAACTCCCAAACCGCTGCGCAGAAGTCAACCAAACTTCACCCAATAGTGTATTGTATCACATTCTAGTAGTTACATTTGAAAATTTCGTTCTAGGACATTTGGTTTGAGCGCAATCATTAAACTTAGGTCAAAAAAGCCATTTAAGCCTTTTCACAGTGAGATCTATGCGATATGGCCGAGAAATGTAATTTTGATGTTAACTCCCAAACCGCTGCGAAGAAGTCAACTAAACTTCACCCAATAGTGTATTGTATCACATTCTAGTAGTTACATTTGAAAATTTCGTTCTAGGACATTTGGTTTGAGCGCAATCATTAAACTTAATTAAAAAAGTCATTTAAGCCTTTTCACAGTGAGATCTATGCGATATGGCCGAGAAATGTAATTTTGATGTTAACTCCCAAACCGCTGCGCAGAAGTCAACCAAACTTCACCCATTAGTGTATTGTATCACAATCTAGTAATTACATGTGGAAATTTGGTTCTAGGACATTTGATTTGAGCGCAATCCTCAAACTTAGGTCAAAAAAGCCATTTAAGCCTTTTCACAGTGAGATCTATGCGATATGGCCGAGAAATGTAATTTTGATGTTAACTCCCAAACCGCTGCGCAGAAGTCAACCAAACTTCACCCAATAGTGTATTGTATCACAATCTAGTAGTTACATTTGAAAATTTTGTTCTAGGAAATTTTGTTTGAGCGCAATCATCAAACTTAATTAAAAAAGTCATTTAAGCCTTTTCACAGTGAGATCTATACGATATGGCCGAGAAATGTAATTTTGATGTTAACTCCCAAACCTCTGCGCAGAAGTCAACCAAACTTCACCCATTAGTGTATTGTATCACAATCTAGTAGTTACATGTGGAAATTTGGTTCTAGGACATTTGATTTGAGCGCAATCCTCAAACTTAGGTCAAAAAAGCCATTTAGGACTTTTCACAGTGAGATCTATGCGATATGGCCGAGAAATGTAATTTTGATGTTAACTCACAAACCGCTGCGCAGAAGTCAACCAAACTTCACCCAATAGTGTATTGTATCACATTCTAGTAGTTACATTTGAAAATTTCGTTCTAGGACATTTGGTTTGAGCGCAATCTTTAAACTTAGGTCAAAAAAGCCATTTAAGCCTTTTCACAGTGAGATCTATGCGATATGGCCGAGAAATGTAATTTTGATGTTAACTCCCAAACCGCTGCGCAGAAGTCAACCAAACTTCACCCAATAGTGTATTGTATCACAATCTAGTAGTTACATTTGAAAATTTTGTTCTAGGACATTTTGTTTGAACGCAATCATCAAACTTAATTAAAAAAGTCATTTAAGCCTTTTCACAGTGAGATCTATGCGATATGGCCGAGAAATGTAATTTTGATGTTAACTCCCAAACCGCTGCGCAGAAGTCAACCAAACTTCACCCAATAGTGTATTGTATCACAATCTAGTAGTTACATTTGGAAATTTGGTTCTTGGACATTTGATTTGAGCGCAATCCTCAAACTTAGGTCAAAAAAGCCATTTAAGCCTTTTCACAGTGAGATCTATGCGATATGGCCGAGAAATGTAATTTTGATGTTAACTCCCAAACCGCTGCGCAGAAGTCAACCAAACTTCACCCAATAGTGTATTGTATCACAATCTAGTAGTTACATTTGAAAATTTTGTTCTAGGACATTTTGTTTGAACGCAATCATCAAACTTAATTAAAAAAGTCATTTAAGCCTTTACACAGTGAGATCTATGCGATATGGCCGAGAAATGTAATTTTGATGTTAACTCCCAAACCGCTGCGCAGAAGTCAACCAAACTTCACCCAATAGTGTATTGTATCACATTCTAGTAGTTACATTTGAAAATTTCGTTCTAGGACATTTGGTTTGAGCGCAATCTTTAAACTTATGTCAAAAAAGCCATTTAAGCCTTTTCACAGTGAGATCTATGCGATATGGCCGAGAAATGTAATTTTGATGTTAACTCCCAAACCGCTGCGCAGAAGTCAACCAAACTTCACCCAATAGTGTATTGTATCACAATCTAGTAGTTACATTTGAAAATTTTGTTCTAGGAAATTTTGTTTGAGCGCAATCATCAAACTTAATTAAAAAAGTCATTTAAGCCTTTTCACAGTGAGATCTATGCGATATGGCCGAGAAATGTAATTTTGATGTTAACTCCCAAACCGCTGCGCAGAAGTCAACCAAACTTCACCCAATAGTGTATTGTATCACAATCTAGTAGTTACATTTGAAAATTTTGTTCTAGAACATTTTGTTTGAACGCAATCATCAAACTTAATTAAAAAAGTCATTTAAGCCTTTTCACGGTGAGATCTATGCGATATGGCCGAGAAATGTAATTTTGATGTTAACTCCCAAACCGCTGCGCAGAAGTCAACCAAACTTCACCCAATAGTGTATTGTATCACATTCTAGTAGTTACATTTGAAAATTTCGTTCTAGGACATTTGGTTTGAGCGCAATCATTAAACTTAGGTCAAAAAAGCCATTTAAGCCTTTTCACAGTGAGATCTATGCGATATGGCCGAGAAATGTAATTTTGATGTTAACTCCCAAACCGCTGCGCAGAAGTCAACCAAACTTCACCCAATAGTGTATTGTATCACAATCTAGTAGTTACATTTGAAAATTTTGTTCTAGGAAATTTTTTTTGAGCGCAATCATCAAACTTAATTAAAAAAGTCATTTAAGCCTTTTCACAGTGAGATCTATACGATATGGCCGAGAAATGTAATTTTGATGTTAACTCCCAAACCTCTGCGCAGAAGTCAACCAAACTTCACCCATTAGTGTATTGTATCACAATCTAGTAGTTACATGTGGAAATTTGGTTCTAGGACATTTGATTTGAGCGCAATCCTCAAACTTAGGTCAAAAAAGCCATTTAAGCCTTTTCACAGTGAGATCTATGCGATATGGCCGAGAAATGTAATTTTGATGTTAACTCCCAAACCGCTGCGCAGAAGTCAACCAAACTTCACCCAATAGTGTATTGTATCACATTCTAGTAGTTACATTTGAAAATTTCGTTCTAGGACATTTGGTTTGAGCGCAATCTTTAAACTTAGGTCAAAAAAGCCATTTAAGCCTTTTCACAGTGAGATCTATGCGATATGGCCGAGAAATGTAATTTTGATGTTAACTCCCAAACCGCTGCGCAGAAGTCAACCAAACTTCACCCAATAGTGTATTGTATCACAATCTAGTAGTTACATTTGAAAATTTTGTTCTAGGACATTTTGTTTGAACGCAATCATCAAACTTAATTAAAAAAGTCATTTAAGCCTTTTCACAGTGAGATCTATGCGATATGGCCGAGAAATGTAATTTTGATGTTAACTCCCAAACCGCTGCGCAGAAGTCAACCAAACTTCACCCAATAGTGTATTGTATCACAATCTAGTAGTTACATTTGAAAATTTTGTTCTATGACATTTTGTTTGAACGCAATCATCAAACTTAATTAAAAAAGTCATTTAAGCCTTTTCACAGTGAGATCTATGCGATATGGCCGAGAAATGTAATTTTGATGTTAACTCCCAAACCGCTGCGCAGAAGTCAACCAAACTTCACCCATTAGTGTATTGTATCACAATCTAGTAGTTACATGTGGAAATTTGGTTATTGGACATTTGGTTTGAGCGCAATCATCAAACTTAGGTCAAAAAAGCCATTTAAGCCTTTTCACAGTGAGATCTATGCGATATGGCCGAGAAATGTAATTTTGATGTTAACTCCCAAACCGCTGCGCAGAAGTCAACCAAACTTCACCCAATAGTGTATTGTATCACAATCTAGTAGTTACATTTGAAAATTTTGTTCTAGGAAATTTTGTTTGAGCGCAATCATCAAACTTAATTAAAAAAGTCATTTAAGCCTTTTCACAGTGAGATCTATGCGATATGGCCGAGAAATGTAATTTTGATGTTAACTCCCAAACCTCTGCGCAGAAGTCAACCAAACTTCACCCAATAGTGTATTGTATCACAATCTAGTAGTTACATGTGGAAATTTGGTTCTAGGACATTTGATTTGAGAGCAATCTTTAAACTTAGGTCAAAAAAGCCATTTAAGCCTTTTCACAGTGAGATCTATGCGATATGGCCGAGAAATGTAATTTTGATGTTAACTCCCAAACCGCTGCGCAGAAGTCAACCAAACTTCACCCAATAGTGTATTGTATCACAATCTAGTAGTTACATTTGAAAATTTTGTTCTAGGACATTTTGTTTGAACGCAATCATCAAACTTAATTAAAAAAGTCATTTAAGCCTTTTCACAGTGAGATCTATGCGATATGGCCGAGAAATGTAATTTTGATGTTAACTCCCAAACCGCTGCGCAGAAGTCAACCAAACTTCACCCAATAGTGTATTGTATCACAATCTAGTAGTTACATTTGGAAATTTTGTTCTTGGACATTTGATTTGAGTGCAATCCTCAAACTTAGGTCAAAAAAGCCATTTAAGCCTTTTCACAGTGAGATCTATGCGATATGGCCGAGAAATGTAATTTTGATGTTAACTCCCAAACCGCTGCGCAGAAGTCAACCAAACTTCACCCATTAGTGTATTGTATCACAATCTAGTAGTTACATGTGGAAATTTGGTTCTAGGACATTTGATTTGAGCGCAATCCTCAAACTTAGGTCAAAAAAGCCATTTAAGCCTTTTCACAGTGAGATCTATGCGATATGGCCGAGAAATGTAATTTTGATGTTAACTCCCAAACCGCTGCGCAGAAGTCAACCAAACTTCACCCAATAGTGTATTGTATCACATTCTAGTAGTTACATTTGAAAATTTCGTTCTAGGACATTTGGTTTGAGCGCAATCTTTAAACTTAGGTCAAAAAAGCCATTTAAGCCTTTTCACAGTGAGATCTATGCGATATGGCCGAGAAATGTAATTTTGATGTTAACTCCCAAACCGCTGCGCAGAAGTCAACCAAACTTCACCCAATAGTGTATTGTATCACAATCTAGTAGTTACATTTGAAAATTTTGTTCTAGGACATTTTGTTTGAACGCAATCATCAAACTTAATTAAAAAAGTCATTTAAGCCTTTTCACAGTGAGATCTATGCGATATGGCCGAGAAATGTAATTTTGATGTTAACTCCCAAACCGCTGCGCAGAAGTCAACCAAACTTCACCCAATAGTGTATTGTATCACAATCTAGTAGTTACATTTGAAAATTTTGTTCTAGGACATTTTGTTTGAACGCAATCATCAAACTTAATTAAAAAAGTCATTTAAGCCTTTTCACGGTGAGATCTATGCGATATGGCCGAGAAATGTAATTTTGATGTTAACTCCCAAACCGCTGCGCAGAAGTCAACCAAACTTCACCCAATAGTGTATTGTATCACATTCTAGTAGTTACATTTGAAAATTTCGTTCTAGGACATTTGGTTTGAGCGCAATCATTAAACTTAGGTCAAAAAAGCCATTTAAGCCTTTTCACAGTGAGATCTATGCGATATGGCCGAGAAATGTAATTTTGATGTTAACTCCCAAACCGCTGCGCAGAAGTCAACCAAACTTCACCCATTAGTGTATTGTATCACAATCTAGTAATTACATGTGGAAATTTGGTTCTAGGACATTTGATTTGAGCGCAATCCTCAAACTTAGGTCAAAAAAGCCATTTAAGCCTTTTCACAGTGAGATCTATGCGATATGGCCGAGAAATGTAATTTTGATGTTAACTCCCAAACCGCTGCGCAGAAGTCAACCAAACTTCACCCAATAGTGTATTGTATCACAATCTAGTAGTTACATTTGAAAATTTTGTTCTAGGAAATTTTGTTTGAGCGCAATCATCAAACTTAATTAAAAAAGTCATTTAAGCCTTTTCACAGTGAGATCTATGCGATATGGCCGAGAAATGTAATTTTGATGTTAACTCCCAAACCGCTGCGCAGAAGTCAACCAAACTTCACCCAATAGTGTATTGTATCACAATCTAGTAGTTACATTTGAAAATTTTGTTCTAGGACATTTTGTTTGAACGCAATCATCAAACTTAATTAAAAAAGTCATTTAAGCCTTTTCACGGTGAGATCTATGCGATATGGCCGAGAAATGTAATTTTGATGTTAACTCCCAAACCGCTGCGCAGAAGTCAACCAAACTTCACCCAATAGTGTATTGTATCACATTCTAGTAGTTACATTTGAAAATTTCGTTCTAGGACATTTGGTTTGAGCGCAATCATTAAACTTAGGTCAAAAAAGCCATTTAAGCCTTTTCACAGTGAGATCTATGCGATATGGCCGAGAAATGTAATTTTGATGTTAACTCCCAAACCGCTGCGCAGAAGTCAACCAAACTTCACCCAATAGTGTATTGTATCACAATCTAGTAGTTACATTTGAAAATTTTGTTCTAGGAAATTTTTTTTGAGCGCAATCATCAAACTTAATTAAAAAAGTCATTTAAGCCTTTTCACAGTGAGATCTATACGATATGGCCGAGAAATGTAATTTTGATGTTAACTCCCAAACCTCTGCGCAGAAGTCAACCAAACTTCACCCATTAGTGTATTGTATCACAATCTAGTAGTTACATGTGGAAATTTGGTTCTAGGACATTTGATTTGAGCGCAATCCTCAAACTTAGGTCAAAAAAGCCATTTAAGCCTTTTCACAGTGAGATCTATGCGATATGGCCGAGAAATGTAATTTTGATGTTAACTCCCAAACCGCTGCGCAGAAGTCAACCAAACTTCACCCAATAGTGTATTGTATCACATTCTAGTAGTTACATTTGAAAATTTCGTTCTAGGACATTTGGTTTGAGCGCAATCTTTAAACTTAGGTCAAAAAAGCCATTTAAGCCTTTTCACAGTGAGATCTATGCGATATGGCCGAGAAATGTAATTTTGATGTTAACTCCCAAACCGCTGCGCAGAAGTCAACCAAACTTCACCCAATAGTGTATTGTATCACAATCTAGTAGTTACATTTGAAAATTTTGTTCTAGGACATTTTGTTTGAACGCAATCATCAAACTTAATTAAAAAAGTCATTTAAGCCTTTTCACAGTGAGATCTATGCGATATGGCCGAGAAATGTAATTTTGATGTTAACTCCCAAACCGCTGCGCAGAAGTCAACCAAACTTCACCCAATAGTGTATTGTATCACAATCTAGTAGTTACATTTGAAAATTTTGTTCTATGACATTTTGTTTGAACGCAATCATCAAACTTAATTAAAAAAGTCATTTAAGCCTTTTCACAGTGAGATCTATGCGATATGGCCGAGAAATGTAATTTTGATGTTAACTCCCAAACCGCTGCGCAGAAGTCAACCAAACTTCACCCATTAGTGTATTGTATCACAATCTAGTAGTTACATGTGGAAATTTGGTTATTGGACATTTGGTTTGAGCGCAATCATCAAACTTAGGTCAAAAAAGCCATTTAAGCCTTTTCACAGTGAGATCTATGCGATATGGCCGAGAAATGTAATTTTGATGTTAACTCCCAAACCGCTGCGCAGAAGTCAACCAAACTTCACCCAATAGTGTATTGTATCACAATCTAGTAGTTACATTTGAAAATTTTGTTCTAGGACATTTTGTTTGAGCGCAATCATCAAACTTAATTAAAAAAGTCATTTAAGCCTTTTCACAGTGAGATCTATGCGATATGGCCGAGAAATGTAATTTTGATGTTAACTCCCAAACCTCTGCGCAGAAGTCAACCAAACTTCACCCAATAGTGTATTGTATCACAATCTAGTAGTTACATGTGGAAATTTGGTTCTAGGACATTTGATTTGAGAGCAATCTTTAAACTTAGGTCAAAAAAGCCATTTAAGCCTTTTCACAGTGAGATCTATGCGATATGGCCGAGAAATGTAATTTTGATGTTAACTCCCAAACCGCTGCGCAGAAGTCAACCAAACTTCACCCAATAGTGTATTGTATCACAATCTAGTAGTTACATTTGAAAATTTTGTTCTAGGACATTTTGTTTGAACGCAATCATCAAACTTAATTAAAAAAGTCATTTAAGCCTTTTCACAGTGAGATCTATGCGATATGGCCGAGAAATGTAATTTTGATGTTAACTCCCAAACCGCTGCGCAGAAGTCAACCAAACTTCACCCAATAGTGTATTGTATCACAATCTAGTAGTTACATTTGGAAATTTTGTTCTTGGACATTTGATTTGAGTGCAATCCTCAAACTTAGGTCAAAAAAGCCATTTAAGCCTTTTCACAGTGAGATCTATGCGATATGGCCGAGAAATGTAATTTTGATGTTAACTCCCAAACCGCTGCGCAGAAGTCAACCAAACTTCACCCATTAGTGTATTGTATCACAATCTAGTAGTTACATGTGGAAATTTGGTTCTAGGACATTTGATTTGAGCGCAATCCTCAAACTTAGGTCAAAAAAGCCATTTAAGCCTTTTCACAGTGAGATCTATGCGATATGGCCGAGAAATGTAATTTTGATGTTAACTCCCAAACCGCTGCGCAGAAGTCAACCAAACTTCACCCAATAGTGTATTGTATCACATTCTAGTAGTTACATTTGAAAATTTCGTTCTAGGACATTTGGTTTGAGCGCAATCTTTAAACTTAGGTCAAAAAAGCCATTTAAGCCTTTTCACAGTGAGATCTATGCGATATGGCCGAGAAATGTAATTTTGATGTTAACTCCCAAACCGCTGCGCAGAAGTCAACCAAACTTCAACCAATAGTGTATTGTATCACAATCTAGTAGTTACATTTGAAAATTTTGTTCTAGGACATTTTGTTTGAACGCAATCATCAAACTTAATTAAAAAAGTCATTTAAGCCTTTTCACAGTGAGATCTATGCGATATGGCCGAGAAATGTAATTTTGATGTTAACTCCCAAACCGCTGCGCAGAAGTCAACCAAACTTCACCCAATAGTGTATTGTATCACAATCTAGTAGTTACATTTGAAAATTTTGTTCTAGGACATTTTGTTTGAACGCAATCATCAAACTTAATTAAAAAAGTCATTTAAGCCTTTTCACGGTGAGATCTATGCGATATGGCCGAGAAATGTAATTTTGATGTTAACTCCCAAACCGCTGCGCAGAAGTCAACCAAACTTCACCCAATAGTGTATTGTATCACATTCTAGTAGTTACATTTGAAAATTTCGTTCTAGGACATTTGGTTTGAGCGCAATCATTAAACTTAGGTCAAAAAAGCCATTTAAGCCTTTTCACAGTGAGATCTATGCGATATGGCCGAGAAATGTAATTTTGATGTTAACTCCCAAACCGCTGCGAAGAAGTCAACTAAACTTCACCCAATAGTGTATTGTATCACATTCTAGTAGTTACATTTGAAAATTTCGTTCTAGGACATTTGGTTTGAGCGCAATCATTAAACTTAATTAAAAAAGTCATTTAAGCCTTTTCACAGTGAGATCTATGCGATATGGCCGAGAAATGTAATTTTGATGTTAACTCCCAAACCGCTGCGCAGAAGTCAACCAAACTTCACCCATTAGTGTATTGTATCACAATCTAGTAATTACATGTGGAAATTTGGTTCTAGGACATTTGATTTGAGCGCAATCCTCAAACTTAGGTCAAAAAAGCCATTTAAGCCTTTTCACAGTGAGATCTATGCGATATGGCCGAGAAATGTAATTTTGATGTTAACTCCCAAACCGCTGCGCAGAAGTCAACCAAACTTCACCCAATAGTGTATTGTATCACAATCTAGTAGTTACATTTGAAAATTTTGTTCTAGGAAATTTTGTTTGAGCGCAATCATCAAACTTAATTAAAAAAGTCATTTAAGCCTTTTCACAGTGAGATCTATACGATATGGCCGAGAAATGTAATTTTGATGTTAACTCCCAAACCTCTGCGCAGAAGTCAACCAAACTTCACCCATTAGTGTATTGTATCACAATCTAGTAGTTACATGTGGAAATTTGGTTCTAGGACATTTGATTTGAGCGCAATCCTCAAACTTAGGTCAAAAAAGCCATTTAGGACTTTTCACAGTGAGATCTATGCGATATGGCCGAGAAATGTAATTTTGATGTTAACTCACAAACCGCTGCGCAGAAGTCAACCAAACTTCACCCAATAGTGTATTGTATCACATTCTAGTAGTTACATTTGAAAATTTCGTTCTAGGACATTTGGTTTGAGCGCAATCTTTAAACTTAGGTCAAAAAAGCCATTTAAGCCTTTTCACAGTGAGATCTATGCGATATGGCCGAGAAATGTAATTTTGATGTTAACTCCCAAACCGCTGCGCAGAAGTCAACCAAACTTCACCCAATAGTGTATTGTATCACAATCTAGTAGTTACATTTGAAAATTTTGTTCTAGGACATTTTGTTTGAACGCAATCATCAAACTTAATTAAAAAAGTCATTTAAGCCTTTTCACAGTGAGATCTATGCGATATGGCCGAGAAATGTAATTTTGATGTTAACTCCCAAACCGCTGCGCAGAAGTCAACCAAACTTCACCCAATAGTGTATTGTATCACAATCTAGTAGTTACATTTGGAAATTTGGTTCTTGGACATTTGATTTGAGCGCAATCCTCAAACTTAGGTCAAAAAAGCCATTTAAGCCTTTTCACAGTGAGATCTATGCGATATGGCCGAGAAATGTAATTTTGATGTTAACTCCCAAACCGCTGCGCAGAAGTCAACCAAACTTCACCCAATAGTGTATTGTATCACAATCTAGTAGTTACATTTGAAAATTTTGTTCTAGGACATTTTGTTTGAACGCAATCATCAAACTTAATTAAAAAAGTCATTTAAGCCTTTACACAGTGAGATCTATGCGATATGGCCGAGAAATGTAATTTTGATGTTAACTCCCAAACCGCTGCGCAGAAGTCAACCAAACTTCACCCAATAGTGTATTGTATCACATTCTAGTAGTTACATTTGAAAATTTCGTTCTAGGACATTTGGTTTGAGCGCAATCATTAAACTTAGGTCAAAAAAGCCATTTAAGCCTTTTCACAGTGAGATCTATGCGATATGGCCGAGAAATGTAATTTTGATGTTAACTCCCAAACCGCTGCGCAGAAGTCAACCAAACTTCACCCAATAGTGTATTGTATCACAATCTAGTAGTTACATTTGAAAATTTTGTTCTAGGAAATTTTGTTTGAGCGCAATCATCAAACTTAATTAAAAAAGTCATTTAAGCCTTTTCACAGTGAGATCTATGCGATATGGCCGAGAAATGTAATTTTGATGTTAACTCCCAAACCGCTGCGCAGAAGTCAACCAAACTTCACCCATTAGTGTATTGTATCACAATCTAGTAGTTACATGTGAAAATTTGGTTCTAGGACATTTGATTTGAGCGAAATCCTCAAACTTAGGTCAAAAAAGCCATTTAAGCCTTTTCACAGTGAGATCTATGCGATATGGCCGAGAAATGTAATTTTGATGTTAACTCCCAAACCGCTGCGCAGAAGTCAACCAAACTTCAACCATTAGTGTATTGTATCACAATCTAGTAGTTACATGTGGAAATTTGGTTCTAGGACATTTGATTTGAGCGCAGTCCTCAAACTTAGGTCAAAAAAGCCATTTAAGCCTTTTCACAGTGAGATCTATGCGATATGGCCGAGAAATGTAATTTTGATGTTAACTCCCAAACCGCTGCGCAGAAGTCAACCAAACTTCACCCAATAGTGTATTGTATCACAATCTAGTAGTTACATTTGAAAATTTTGTTCTAGGACATTTTGTTTGAGCGCAATCATCAAACTTAATTAAAAAAGTCATTTAAGCCTTTTCACAGTGAGATCTATGCGATATGGCCGATAAATGTAATTTTGATGTTAACTCCCAAACCGCTGCGCAGAAGTCAACCAAACTTCACCCATTAGTGTATTGTATCACAATCTAGTAGTTACATGTGGAAATTTGGTTATTGGACATTTGGTTTGAGCGCAATCATTAAACTTAGGTCAAAAAAGCCATTTAAGCCTTTTCACAGTGAGATCTATGCGATATGGCCGAGAAATGTAATTTTGATGTTAACTCCCAAACCGCTGCGCAGAAGTCAACCAAACTTCACCCAATAGTGTATTGTATCACAATCTAGTAGTTACATTTGAAAATTTTGTTCTGGGAAATTTTGTTTAGCGCAATCATTAAACTTAATTAAAAAAGTCATTTAAGCCTTTTCACAGTGAGATCTATGCGATATGGCCGAGAAATGTAATTTTGATGTTAACTCCCAAACCGCTGCGCAGAAGTCAACCAAACTTCACCCATTAGTGTATTGTATCACAATCTAGTAATTACATGTGGAAATTTGGTTCTACGACATTTGATTTGAGCGCAATCATCAAACTTAGGTCAAAAAAGCCATTTAAGCCTTTTCACAGTGAGATCTATGCGATATGGCCGAGAAATGTAATTTTGATGTTAACTCCCAAACCGCTGCGCAGAAGTCAACCAAACTTCACCCATTAGTGTATTGTATCACAATCTAGTAGTTACATGTGGAAATTTGGTTTTTGGACATTTGGTTTGAGCGCAATCATTAAACTTAGGTCAAAAAAGCCATTTAAGCCTTTTCACAGTGAGATCTATGCGATATGGCCGAGAAATGTAATTTTGATGTTAACTCCCAAACCGCTGCGCAGAAGTCAACCAAACTTCACCCAATAGTGTATTGTATCACAATCTAATAGTTACATTTGAAAATTTTGTTCTAGGAAATTTTGTTTGAGCGCAATCATCAAACTTAATTAAAAAAGTCATTTAAGCCTTTTCACAGTGAGATCTATGCGATATGGCCGAGAAATGTAATTTTGATGTTAACTCCCAAACCTCTGCGCAGAAGTCAACCAAACTTCACCCATTAGTGTATTGTATCACAATCTAGTAGTTACATGTGGAAATTTGGTTCTAGGACATTTGATTTGAGCGCAATCCTCAAACTTAGGTCAAAAAAGCCATTTAAGCCTTTTCACAGTGAGATCTATGCGATATGGCCGAGAAATGTAATTTTGATGTTAACTCCCAAACCGCTGCGCAGAAGTCAACCAAACTTCAACCATTAGTGTATTGTATCACAATCTAGTAGTTACATGTGGAAATTTGGTTCTAGGACATTTGATTTGAGCGCAGTCCTCAAACTTAGGTCAAAAAAGCCATTTAAGCCTTTTCACAGTGAGATCTATGCGATATGGCCGAGAAATGTAATTTTGATGTTAACTCCCAAACCGCTGCGCAGAAGTCAACCAAACTTCACCCAATAGTGTATTGTATCACAATCTAGTAGTTACATTTGAAAATTTTGTTCTAGGACATTTTGTTTGAGCGCAATCATCAAACTTAATTAAAAAAGTCATTTAAGCCTTTTCACAGTGAGATCTATGCGATATGGCCGATAAATGTAATTTTGATGTTAACTCCCAAACCGCTGCGCAGAAGTCAACCAAACTTCACCCATTAGTGTATTGTATCACAATCTAGTAGTTACATGTGGAAATTTGGTTATTGGACATTTGGTTTGAGCGCAATCATTAAACTTAGGTCAAAAAAGCCATTTAAGCCTTTTCACAGTGAGATCTATGCGATATGGCCGAGAAATGTAATTTTGATGTTAACTCCCAAACCGCTGCGCAGAAGTCAACCAAACTTCACCCAATAGTGTATTGTATCACAATCTAGTAGTTACATTTGAAAATTTTGTTCTGGGAAATTTTGTTTAGCGCAATCATTAAACTTAATTAAAAAAGTCATTTAAGCCTTTTCACAGTGAGATCTATGCGATATGGCCGAGAAATGTAATTTTGATGTTAACTCCCAAACCGCTGCGCAGAAGTCAACCAAACTTCACCCATTAGTGTATTGTATCACAATCTAGTAATTACATGTGGAAATTTGGTTCTACGACATTTGATTTGAGCGCAATCATCAAACTTAGGTCAAAAAAGCCATTTAAGCCTTTTCACAGTGAGATCTATGCGATATGGCCGAGAAATGTAATTTTGATGTTAACTCCCAAACCGCTGCGCAGAAGTCAACCAAACTTCACCCATTAGTGTATTGTATCACAATCTAGTAGTTACATGTGGAAATTTGGTTTTTGGACATTTGGTTTGAGCGCAATCATTAAACTTAGGTCAAAAAAGCCATTTAAGCCTTTTCACAGTGAGATCTATGCGATATGGCCGAGAAATGTAATTTTGATGTTAACTCCCAAACCGCTGCGCAGAAGTCAACCAAACTTCACCCAATAGTGTATTGTATCACAATCTAATAGTTACATTTGAAAATTTTGTTCTAGGAAATTTTGTTTGAGCGCAATCATCAAACTTAATTAAAAAAGTCATTTAAGCCTTTTCACAGTGAGATCTATGCGATATGGCCGAGAAATGTAATTTTGATGTTAACTCCCAAACCTCTGCGCAGAAGTCAACCAAACTTCACCCATTAGTGTATTGTATCACAATCTAGTAGTTACATGTGGAAATTTGGTTCTAGGACATTTGATTTGAGCGCAATCCTCAAACTTAGGTCAAAAAAGCCATTTAAGCCTTTTCACAGTGAGATCTATGCGATATGGCCGAGAAATGTAATTTTGATGTTAACTCCCAAACCGCTGCGCAGAAGTCAACCAAACTTCACCCAATAGTGTATTGTATCACATTCTAGTAGTTACATTTGAAAATTTCGTTCTAGGACATTTGGTTTGAGCGCAATCTTTAAACTTATGTCAAAAAAGCCATTTAAGCCTTTTCACAGTGAGATCTATGCGATATGGCCGAGAAATGTAATTTTGATGTTAACTCCCAAACCGCTGCGCAGAAGTCAACCAAACTTCACCCAATAGTGTATTGTATCACAATCTAGTAGTTACATTTGAAAATTTTGTTCTAGGAAATTTTGTTTGAGCGCAATCATCAAACTTAATTAAAAAAGTCATTTAAGCCTTTTCACAGTGAGATCTATGCGATATGGCCGAGAAATGTAATTTTGATGTTAACTCCCAAACCGCTGCGCAGAAGTCAACCAAACTTCACCCAATAGTGTATTGTATCACAATCTAGTAGTTACATTTGAAAATTTTGTTCTAGGACATTTTGTTTGAACGCAATCATCAAACTTAATTAAAAAAGTCATTTAAGCCTTTTCACGGTGAGATCTATGCGATATGGCCGAGAAATGTAATTTTGATGTTAACTCCCAAACCGCTGCGCAGAAGTCAACCAAACTTCACCCAATAGTGTATTGTATCACATTCTAGTAGTTACATTTGAAAATTTCGTTCTAGGACATTTGGTTTGAGCGCAATCATTAAACTTAGGTCAAAAAAGCCATTTAAGCCTTTTCACAGTGAGATCTATGCGATATGGCCGAGAAATGTAATTTTGATGTTAACTCCCAAACCGCTGCGCAGAAGTCAACCAAACTTCACCCAATAGTGTATTGTATCACAATCTAGTAGTTACATTTGAAAATTTTGTTCTAGGAAATTTTTTTTGAGCGCAATCATCAAACTTAATTAAAAAAGTCATTTAAGCCTTTTCACAGTGAGATCTATACGATATGGCCGAGAAATGTAATTTTGATGTTAACTCCCAAACCTCTGCGCAGAAGTCAACCAAACTTCACCCAATAGTGTATTGTATCACAATCTAGTAGTTACATTTGAAAATTTTGTTCTATGACATTTTGTTTGAACGCAATCATCAAACTTAATTAAAAAAGTCATTTAAGCCTTTTCACAGTGAGATCTATGCGATATGGCCGAGAAATGTAATTTTGATGTTAACTCCCAAACCGCTGCGCAGAAGTCAACCAAACTTCACCCATTAGTGTATTGTATCACAATCTAGTAGTTACATGTGGAAATTTGGTTATTGGACATTTGGTTTGAGCGCAATCATCAAACTTAGGTCAAAAAAGCCATTTAAGCCTTTTCACAGTGAGATCTATGCGATATGGCCGAGAAATGTAATTTTGATGTTAACTCCCAAACCGCTGCGCAGAAGTCAACCAAACTTCACCCAATAGTGTATTGTATCACAATCTAGTAGTTACATTTGAAAATTTTGTTCTAGGACATTTTGTTTGAACGCAATCATCAAACTTAATTAAAAAAGTCATTTAAGCCTTTTCACAGTGAGATCTATGCGATATGGCCGAGAAATGTAATTTTGATGTTAACTCCCAAACCGCTGCGCAGAAGTCAACCAAACTTCACCCAATAGTGTATTGTATCACAATCTAGTAGTTACATTTGGAAATTTTGTTCTTGGACATTTGATTTGAGTGCAATCCTCAAACTTAGGTCAAAAAAGCCATTTAAGCCTTTTCACAGTGAGATCTATGCGATATGGCCGAGAAATGTAATTTTGATGTTAACTCCCAAACGGCTGCGCAGAAGTCAACCAAACTTCACCCATTAGTGTATTGTATCACAATCTAGTAGTTACATGTGGAAATTTGGTTCTAGGACATTTGATTTGAGCGCAATCCTCAAACTTAGGTCAAAAAAGCCATTTAAGCCTTTTCACAGTGAGATCTATGCGATATGGCCGAGAAATGTAATTTTGATGTTAACTCCCAAACCGCTGCGCAGAAGTCAACCAAACTTCACCCAATAGTGTATTGTATCACATTCTAGTAGTTACATTTGAAAATTTCGTTCTAGGACATTTGGTTTGAGCGCAATCTTTAAACTTAGGTCAAAAAAGCCATTTAAGCCTTTTCACAGTGAGATCTATGCGATATGGCCGAGAAATGTAATTTTGATGTTAACTCCCAAACCGCTGCGCAGAAGTCAACCAAACTTCACCCAATAGTGTATTGTATCACAATCTAGTAGTTACATTTGAAAATTTTGTTCTAGGACATTTTGTTTGAACGCAATCATCAAACTTAATTAAAAAAGTCATTTAAGCCTTTTCACAGTGAGATCTATGCGATATGGCCGAGAAATGTAATTTTGATGTTAACTCCCAAACCGCTGCGCAGAAGTCAACCAAACTTCACCCAATAGTGTATTGTATCACAATCTAGTAGTTACATTTGAAAATTTTGTTCTAGGACATTTTGTTTGAACGCAATCATCAAACTTAATTAAAAAAGTCATTTAAGCCTTTTCACGGTGAGATCTATGCGATATGGCCGAGAAATGTAATTTTGATGTTAACTCCCAAACCGCTGCGCAGAAGTCAACCAAACTTCACCCAATAGTGTATTGTATCACATTCTAGTAGTTACATTTGAAAATTTCGTTCTAGGACATTTGGTTTGAGCGCAATCATTAAACTTAGGTCAAAAAAGCCATTTAAGCCTTTTCACAGTGAGATCTATGCGATATGGCCGAGAAATGTAATTTTGATGTTAACTCCCAAACCGCTGCGCAGAAGTCAACTAAACTTCACCCAATAGTGTATTGTATCACATTCTAGTAGTTACATTTGAAAATTTCGTTCTAGGACATTTGGTTTGAGCGCAATCATTAAACTTAATTAAAAAAGTCATTTAAGCCTTTTCACAGTGAGATCTATGCGATATGGCCGAGAAATGTAATTTTGATGTTAACTCCCAAACCGCTGCGCAGAAGTCAACCAAACTTCACCCATTAGTGTATTGTATCACAATCTAGTAATTACATGTGGAAATTTGGTTCTAGGACATTTGATTTGAGCGCAATCCTCAAACTTAGGTCAAATAGCCATTTAAGCCTTTTCACAGTGAGATCTATGCGATATGGCCGAGAAATGTAATTTTGATGTTAACTCCCAAACCGCTGCGCAGAAGTCAACCAAACTTCACCCAATAGTGTATTGTATCACAATCTAGTAGTTACATTTGAAAATTTTGTTCTAGGAAATTTTGTTTGAGCGCAATCATCAAACTTAATTAAAAAAGTCATTTAAGCCTTTTCACAGTGAGATCTATACGATATGGCCGAGAAATGTAATTTTGATGTTAACTCCCAAACCTCTGCGCAGAAGTCAACCAAACTTCACCCATTAGTATATTGTATCACAATCTAGTAGTTACATGTGGAAATTTGGTTCTAGGACATTTGATTTGAGCGCAATCCTCAAACTTAGGTCAAAAAAGCCATTTAGGCCTTTTCACAGTGAGATCTATGCGATATGGCCGAGAAATGTAATTTTGATGTTAACTCACAAACCGCTGCGCAGAAGTCAACCAAACTTCACCCAATAGTGTATTGTATCACATTCTAGTAGTTACATTTGAAAATTTCGTTCTAGGACATTTGGTTTGAGCGCAATCTTTAAACTTAGGTCAAAAAAGCCATTTAAGCCTTTTCACAGTGAGATCTATGCGATATGGCCGAGAAATGTAATTTTGATGTTAACTCCCAAACCGCTGCGCAGAAGTCAACCAAACTTCACCCAATAGTGTATTGTATCACAATCTAGTAGTTACATTTGAAAATTTTGTTCTAGGACATTTTGTTTGAACGCAATCATCAAACTTAATTAAAAAAGTCATTTAAGCCTTTTCACAGTGAGATCTATGCGATATGGCCGAGAAATGTAATTTTGATGTTAACTCCCAAACCGCTGCGCAGAAGTCAACCAAACTTCACCCAATAGTGTATTGTATCACAATCTAGTAGTTACATTTGGAAATTTGGTTCTTGGACATTTGATTTGAGCGCAATCCTCAAACTTAGGTCAAAAAAGCCATTTAAGCCTTTTCACAGTGAGATCTATGCGATATGGCCGAGAAATGTAATTTTGATGTTAACTCCCAAACCGCTGCGCAGAAGTCAACCAAACTTCACCCAATAGTGTATTGTATCACAATCTAGTAGTTACATTTGAAAATTTTGTTCTAGGAAATTTTGTTTGAGCGCAATCATCAAACTTAATTAAAAAAGTCATTTAAGCCTTTTCACAGTGAGATCTATGCGATATGGCCGAGAAATGTAATTTTGATGTTAACTCCCAAACCGCTGCGCAGAAGTCAACCAAACTTCACCCATTAGTGTATTGTATCACAATCTAGTAGTTACATGTGAAAATTTGGTTCTAGGACATTTGATTTGAGCGAAATCCTCAAACTTAGGTCAAAAAACCCATTTAAGCCTTTTCACAGTGAGATCTATGCGATATGGCCGAGAAATGTAATTTTGATGTTAACTCCCAAACCGCTGCGCAGAAGTCAACCAAACTTCACCCAATAGTGTATTGTATCACATTCTAGTAGTTACATTTGAAAATTTCGTTCTAGGACATTTGGTTTGAGCGCAATCATTAAACTTAGGTCAAAAAAGCCATTTAAGCCTTTTCACAGTGAGATCTATGCGATATGGCCGAGAAATGTAATTTTGATGTTAACTCCCAAACCGCTGCGCAGAAGTCAACTAAACTTCACCCAATAGTGTATTGTATCACATTCTAGTAGTTACATTTGAAAATTTCGTTCTAGGACATTTTGTTTGAGCGCAATCATTAAACTTAATTAAAAAAGTCATTTAAGCCTTTTCACAGTGAGATCTATGCGATATGGCCGAGAAATGTAATTTTGATGTTAACTCCCAAACCGCTGCGCAGAAGTCAACCAAACTTCACCCAATAGTGTATTGTATCACAATCTAGTAGTTACATTTGAAAATTTTGTTCTATGACATTTTGTTTGAACGCAATCATCAAACTTAATTAAAAAAGTCATTTAAGCCTTTTCACAGTGAGATCTATGCGATATGGCCGAGAAATGTAATTTTGATGTTAACTCCCAAACCGCTGCGCAGAAGTCAACCAAACTTCACCCATTAGTGTATTGTATCACAATCTAGTAATTACATGTGGAAATTTGGTTCTAGGACATTTGATTTGAGCGCAATCCTCAAACTTAGGTCAAAAAAGCCATTTAAGCCTTTTCACAGTGAGATCTATGCGATATGGCCGAGAAATGTAATTTTGATGTTAACTCCCAAACCGCTGCGCAGAAGTCAACCAAACTTCACCTAATAGTGTATTGTATCACAATCTAGTAGTTACATTTGAAAATTTTGTTCTAGGAAATTTTGTTTGAGCGCAATCATCAAACTTAATTAAAAAAGTCATTTAAGCCTTTTCACAGTGAGATCTATGCGATATGGCCGAGAAATGTAATTTTGATGTTAACTCCCAAACCGCTGCGCAGAAGTCAACCAAACTTCACCCATTAGTGTATTGTATCACAATCTAGTAGTTACATGTGAAAATTTGGTTCTAGGACATTTGATTTGAGCGAAATCCTCAAACTTAGGTCAAAAAAGCCATTTAAGCCTTTTCACAGTGAGATCTATGCGATATGGCCGAGAAATGTAATTTTGATGTTAACTCCCAAACCGCTGCGCAGAAGTCAACCAAACTTCAACCATTAGTGTATTGTATCACAATCTAGTAGTTACATGTGGAAATTTGGTTCTAGGACATTTGATTTGAGCGCAGTCCTCAAACTTAGGTCAAAAAAGCCATTTAAGCCTTTTCACAGTGAGATCTATGCGATATGGCCGAGAAATGTAATTTTGATGTTAACTCCCAAACCGCTGCGCAGAAGTCAACCAAACTTCACCCAATAGTGTATTGTATCACAATCTAGTAGTTACATTTGAAAATTTTGTTCTAGGACATTTTGTTTGAGCGCAATCATCAAACTTAATTAAAAAAGTCATTTAAGCCTTTTCACAGTGAGATCTATGCGATATGGCCGATAAATGTAATTTTGATGTTAACTCCCAAACCGCTGCGCAGAAGTCAACCAAACTTCACCCATTAGTGTATTGTATCACAATCTAGTAGTTACATGTGGAAATTTGGTTATTGGACATTTGGTTTGAGCGCAATCATTAAACTTAGGTCAAAAAAGCCATTTAAGCCTTTTCACAGTGAGATCTATGCGATATGGCCGAGAAATGTAATTTTGATGTTAACTCCCAAACCGCTGCGCAGAAGTCAACCAAACTTCACCCAATAGTGTATTGTATCACAATCTAGTAGTTACATTTGAAAATTTTGTTCTGGGAAATTTTGTTTAGCGCAATCATTAAACTTAATTAAAAAAGTCATTTAAGCCTTTTCACAGTGAGATCTATGCGATATGGCCGAGAAATGTAATTTTGATGTTAACTCCCAAACCGCTGCGCAGAAGTCAACCAAACTTCACCCATTAGTGTATTGTATCACAATCTAGTAATTACATGTGGAAATTTGGTTCTACGACATTTGATTTGAGCGCAATCATCAAACTTAGGTCAAAAAAGCCATTTAAGCCTTTTCACAGTGAGATCTATGCGATATGGCCGAGAAATGTAATTTTGATGTTAACTCCCAAACCGCTGCGCAGAAGTCAACCAAACTTCACCCATTAGTGTATTGTATCACAATCTAGTAGTTACATGTGGAAATTTGGTTTTTGGACATTTGGTTTGAGCGCAATCATTAAACTTAGGTCAAAAAAGCCATTTAAGCCTTTTCACAGTGAGATCTATGCGATATGGCCGAGAAATGTAATTTTGATGTTAACTCCCAAACCGCTGCGCAGAAGTCAACCAAACTTCACCCAATAGTGTATTGTATCACAATCTAATAGTTACATTTGAAAATTTTGTTCTAGGAAATTTTGTTTGAGCGCAATCATCAAACTTAATTAAAAAAGTCATTTAAGCCTTTTCACAGTGAGATCTATGCGATATGGCCGAGAAATGTAATTTTGATGTTAACTCCCAAACCTCTGCGCAGAAGTCAACCAAACTTCACCCATTAGTGTATTGTATCACAATCTAGTAGTTACATGTGGAAATTTGGTTCTAGGACATTTGATTTGAGCGCAATCCTCAAACTTAGGTCAAAAAAGCCATTTAAGCCTTTTCACAGTGAGATCTATGCGATATGGCCGAGAAATGTAATTTTGATGTTAACTCCCAAACCGCTGCGCAGAAGTCAACCAAACTTCAACCATTAGTGTATTGTATCACAATCTAGTAGTTACATGTGGAAATTTGGTTCTAGGACATTTGATTTGAGCGCAGTCCTCAAACTTAGGTCAAAAAAGCCATTTAAGCCTTTTCACAGTGAGATCTATGCGATATGGCCGAGAAATGTAATTTTGATGTTAACTCCCAAACCGCTGCGCAGAAGTCAACCAAACTTCACCCAATAGTGTATTGTATCACAATCTAGTAGTTACATTTGAAAATTTTGTTCTAGGACATTTTGTTTGAGCGCAATCATCAAACTTAATTAAAAAAGTCATTTAAGCCTTTTCACAGTGAGATCTATGCGATATGGCCGATAAATGTAATTTTGATGTTAACTCCCAAACCGCTGCGCAGAAGTCAACCAAACTTCACCCATTAGTGTATTGTATCACAATCTAGTAGTTACATGTGGAAATTTGGTTATTGGACATTTGGTTTGAGCGCAATCATTAAACTTAGGTCAAAAAAGCCATTTAAGCCTTTTCACAGTGAGATCTATGCGATATGGCCGAGAAATGTAATTTTGATGTTAACTCCCAAACCGCTGCGCAGAAGTCAACCAAACTTCACCCAATAGTGTATTGTATCACAATCTAGTAGTTACATTTGAAAATTTTGTTCTGGGAAATTTTGTTTAGCGCAATCATTAAACTTAATTAAAAAAGTCATTTAAGCCTTTTCACAGTGAGATCTATGCGATATGGCCGAGAAATGTAATTTTGATGTTAACTCCCAAACCGCTGCGCAGAAGTCAACCAAACTTCACCCATTAGTGTATTGTATCACAATCTAGTAATTACATGTGGAAATTTGGTTCTACGACATTTGATTTGAGCGCAATCATCAAACTTAGGTCAAAAAAGCCATTTAAGCCTTTTCACAGTGAGATCTATGCGATATGGCCGAGAAATGTAATTTTGATGTTAACTCCCAAACCGCTGCGCAGAAGTCAACCAAACTTCACCCATTAGTGTATTGTATCACAATCTAGTAGTTACATGTGGAAATTTGGTTTTTGGACATTTGGTTTGAGCGCAATCATTAAACTTAGGTCAAAAAAGCCATTTAAGCCTTTTCACAGTGAGATCTATGCGATATGGCCGAGAAATGTAATTTTGATGTTAACTCCCAAACCGCTGCGCAGAAGTCAACCAAACTTCACCCAATAGTGTATTGTATCACAATCTAATAGTTACATTTGAAAATTTTGTTCTAGGAAATTTTGTTTGAGCGCAATCATCAAACTTAATTAAAAAAGTCATTTAAGCCTTTTCACAGTGAGATCTATGCGATATGGCCGAGAAATGTAATTTTGATGTTAACTCCCAAACCTCTGCGCAGAAGTCAACCAAACTTCACCCATTAGTGTATTGTATCACAATCTAGTAGTTACATGTGGAAATTTGGTTCTAGGACATTTGATTTGAGCGCAATCCTCAAACTTAGGTCAAAAAAGCCATTTAAGCCTTTTCACAGTGAGATCTATGCGATATGGCCGAGAAATGTAATTTTGATGTTAACTCCCAAACCGCTGCGCAGAAGTCAACCAAACTTCACCCAATAGTGTATTGTATCACATTCTAGTAGTTACATTTGAAAATTTCGTTCTAGGACATTTGGTTTGAGCGCAATCTTTAAACTTATGTCAAAAAAGCCATTTAAGCCTTTTCACAGTGAGATCTATGCGATATGGCCGAGAAATGTAATTTTGATGTTAACTCCCAAACCGCTGCGCAGAAGTCAACCAAACTTCACCCAATAGTGTATTGTATCACAATCTAGTAGTTACATTTGAAAATTTTGTTCTAGGAAATTTTGTTTGAGCGCAATCATCAAACTTAATTAAAAAAGTCATTTAAGCCTTTTCACAGTGAGATCTATGCGATATGGCCGAGAAATGTAATTTTGATGTTAACTCCCAAACCGCTGCGCAGAAGTCAACCAAACTTCACCCAATAGTGTATTGTATCACAATCTAGTAGTTACATTTGAAAATTTTGTTCTAGGACATTTTGTTTGAACGCAATCATCAAACTTAATTAAAAAAGTCATTTAAGCCTTTTCACGGTGAGATCTATGCGATATGGCCGAGAAATGTAATTTTGATGTTAACTCCCAAACCGCTGCGCAGAAGTCAACCAAACTTCACCCAATAGTGTATTGTATCACATTCTAGTAGTTACATTTGAAAATTTCGTTCTAGGACATTTGGTTTGAGCGCAATCATTAAACTTAGGTCAAAAAAGCCATTTAAGCCTTCTCACAGTGAGATCTATGCGATATGGCCGAGAAATGTAATTTTGATGTTAACTCCCAAACCGCTGCGCAGAAGTCAACCAAACTTCACCCAATAGTGTATTGTATCACAATCTAGTAGTTACATTTGAAAATTTTGTTCTAGGAAATTTTTTTTGAGCGCAATCATCAAACTTAATTAAAAAAGTCATTTAAGCCTTTTCACAGTGAGATCTATACGATATGGCCGAGAAATGTAATTTTGATGTTAACTCCCAAACCTCTGCGCAGAAGTCAACCAAACTTCACCCATTAGTGTATTGTATCACAATCTAGTAGTTACATGTGGAAATTTGGTTCTAGGACATTTGATTTGAGCGCAATCCTCAAACTTAGGTCAAAAAAGCCATTTAAGCCTTTTCACAGTGAGATCTATGCGATATGGCCGAGAAATGTAATTTTGATGTTAACTCCCAAACCGCTGCGCAGAAGTCAACCAAACTTCACCCAATAGTGTATTGTATCACATTCTAGTAGTTACATTTGAAAATTTCGTTCTAGGACATTTGGTTTGAGCGCAATCTTTAAACTTAGGTCAAAAAAGCCATTTAAGCCTTTTCACAGTGAGATCTATGCGATATGGCCGAGAAATGTAATTTTGATGTTAACTCCCAAACCGCTGCGCAGAAGTCAACCAAACTTCACCCAATAGTGTATTGTATCACAATCTAGTAGTTACATTTGAAAATTTTGTTCTAGGACATTTTGTTTGAACGCAATCATCAAACTTAATTAAAAAAGTCATTTAAGCCTTTTCACAGTGAGATCTATGCGATATGGCCAAGAAATGTAATTTTGATGTTAACTCCCAAACCGCTGCGCAGAAGTCAACCAAACTTCACCCAATAGTGTATTGTATCACAATCTAGTAGTTACATTTGAAAATTTTGTTCTATGACATTTTGTTTGAACGCAATCATCAAACTTAATTAAAAAAGTCATTTAAGCCTTTTCACAGTGAGATCTATGCGATATGGCCGAGAAATGTAATTTTGATGTTAACTCCCAAACCGCTGCGCAGAAGTCAACCAAACTTCACCCATTAGTGTATTGTATCACAATCTAGTAGTTACATGTGGAAATTTGGTTATTGGACATTTGGTTTGAGCGCAATCATCAAACTTAGGTCAAAAAAGCCATTTAAGCCTTTTCACAGTGAGATCTATGCGATATGGCCGAGAAATGTAATTTTGATGTTAACTCCCAAACCGCTGCGCAGAAGTCAACCAAACTTCACCCAATAGTGTATTGTATCACAATCTAGTAGTTACATTTGAAAATTTTGTTCTAGGAAATTTTGTTTGAGCGCAATCATCAAACTTAATTAAAAAAGTCATTTAAGCCTTTTCACAGTGAGATCTCTGCGATATGGCCGAGAAATGTAATTTTGATGTTAACTCCCAAACCTCTGCGCAGAAGTCAACCAAACTTCACCCAATAGTGTATTGTATCACAATCTAGTAGTTACATGTGGAAATTTGGTTCTAGGACATTTGATTTGAGAGCAATCTTTAAACTTAGGTCAAAAAAGCCATTTAAGCCTTTTCACAGTGAGATCTATGCGATATGGCCGAGAAATGTAATTTTGATGTTAACTCCCAAACCGCTGCGCAGAAGTCAACCAAACTTCACCCAATAGTGTATTGTATCACAATCTAGTAGTTACATTTGAAAATTTTGTTCTAGGACATTTTGTTTGAACGCAATCATCAAACTTAATTAAAAAAGTCATTTAAGCCTTTTCACAGTGAGATCTATGCGATATGGCCGAGAAATGTAATTTTGATGTTAACTCCCAAACCGCTGCGCAGAAGTCAACCAAACTTCACCCAATAGTGTATTGTATCACAATCTAGTAGTTACATTTGGAAATTTTGTTCTTGGACATTTGATTTGAGTGCAATCCTCAAACTTAGGTCAAAAAAGCCATTTAAGCCTTTTCACAGTGAGATCTATGCGATATGGCCGAGAAATGTAATTTTGATGTTAACTCCCAAACCGCTGCGCAGAAGTCAACCAAACTTCACCCATTAGTGTATTGTATCACAATCTAGTAGTTACATGTGGAAATTTGGTTCTAGGACATTTGATTTGAGCGCAATCCTCAAACTTAGGTCAAAAAAGCCATTTAAGCCTTTTCACAGTGAGATCTATGCGATATGGCCGAGAAATGTAATTTTGATGTTAACTCCCAAACCGCTGCGCAGAAGTCAACCAAACTTCACCCAATAGTGTATTGTATCACATTCTAGTAGTTACATTTGAAAATTTCGTTCTAGGACATTTGGTTTGAGCGCAATCTTTAAACTTAGGTCAAAAAAGCCATTTAAGCCTTTTCACAGTGAGATCTATGCGATATGGCCGAGAAATGTAATTTTGATGTTAACTCCCAAACCGCTGCGCAGAAGTCAACCAAACTTCACCCAATAGTGTATTGTATCACAATCTAGTAGTTACATTTGAAAATTTTGTTCTAGGACATTTTGTTTGAACGCAATCATCAAACTTAATTAAAAAAGTCATTTAAGCCTTTTCACAGTGAGATCTATGCGATATGGCCGAGAAATGTAATTTTGATGTTAACTCCCAAACCGCTGCGCAGAAGTCAACCAAACTTCACCCAATAGTGTATTGTATCACAATCTAGTAGTTACATTTGAAAATTTTGTTCTAGGACATTTTGTTTGAACGCAATCATCAAACTTAATTAAAAAAGTCATTTAAGCCTTTTCACGGTGAGATCTATGCGATATGGCCGAGAAATGTAATTTTGATGTTAACTCCCAAACCGCTGCGCAGAAGTCAACCAAACTTCACCCAATAGTGTATTGTATCACATTCTAGTAGTTACATTTGAAAATTTCGTTCTAGGACATTTGGTTTGAGCGCAATCATTAAACTTAGGTCAAAAAAGCCATTTAAGCCTTTTCACAGTGAGATCTATGCGATATGGCCGAGAAATGTAATTTTGATGTTAACTCCCAAACCGCTGCGCAGAAGTCAACCAAACTTCACCCATTAGTGTATTGTATCACAATCTAGTAATTACATGTGGAAATTTGGTTCTAGGACATTTGATTTGAGCGCAATCCTCAAACTTAGGTAAAAAAAGCCATTTAAGCCTTTTCACAGTGAGATCTATGCGATATGGCCGAGAAATGTAATTTTGATGTTAACTCCCAAACCGCTGCGCAGAAGTCAACCAAACTTCACCCAATAGTGTATTGTATCACAATCTAGTAGTTACATTTGAAAATTTTGTTCTAGGAAATTTTGTTTGAGCGCAATCATCAAACTTAATTAAAAAAGTCATTTAAGCCTTTTCACAGTGAGATCTATGCGATATGGCCGAGAAATGTAATTTTGATGTTAACTCCCAAACCGCTGCGCAGAAGTCAACCAAACTTCACCCAATAGTGTATTGTATCACAATCTAGTAGTTACATTTGAAAATTTTGTTCTAGGACATTTTGTTTGAACGCAATCATCAAACTTAATTAAAAAAGTCATTTAAGCCTTTTCACGGTGAGATCTATGCGATATGGCCGAGAAATGTAATTTTGATGTTAACTCCCAAACCGCTGCGCAGAAGTCAACCAAACTTCACCCAATAGTGTATTGTATCACATTCTAGTAGTTACATTTGAAAATTTCGTTTTAGGACATTTGGTTTGAGCGCAATCATTAAACTTAGGTCAAAAAAGCCATTTAAGCCTTTTCACAGTGAGATCTATGCGATATGGCCGAGAAATGTAATTTTGATGTTAACTCCCAAACCGCTGCGCAGAAGTCAACCAAACTTCACCCAATAGTGTATTGTATCACAATCTAGTAGTTACATTTGAAAATTTTGTTGTAGGAAATTTTTTTTGAGCGCAATCATCAAACTTAATTAAAAAAGTCATTTAAGCCTTTTCACAGTGAGATCTATACGATATGGCCGAGAAATGTAATTTTGATGTTAACTCCCAAACCTCTGCGCAGAAGTCAACCAAACTTCACCCATTAGTGTATTGTATCACAATCTAGTAGTTACATGTGGAAATTTGGTTCTAGGACATTTGATTTGAGCGCAATCCTCAAACTTAGGTCAAAAAAGCCATTTAAGCCTTTTCACAGTGAGATCTATGCGATATGGCCGAGAAATGTAATTTTGATGTTAACTCCCAAACCGCTGCGCAGAAGTCAACCAAACTTCACCCAATAGTGTATTGTATCACATTCTAGTAGTTACATTTGAAAATTTCGTTCTAGGACATTTGGTTTGAGCGCAATCTTTAAACTTAGGTCAAAAAAGCCATTTAAGCCTTTTCACAGTGAGATCTATGCGATATGGCCGAGAAATGTAATTTTGATGTTAACTCCCAAACCGCTGCGCAGAAGTCAACCAAACTTCACCCAATAGTGTATTGTATCACAATCTAGTAGTTACATTTGAAAATTTTGTTCTAGGACATTTTGTTTGAACGCAATCATCAAACTTAATTAAAAAAGTCATTTAAGCCTTTTCACAGTGAGATCTATGCGATATGGCCGAGAAATGTAATTTTGATGTTAACTCCCAAACCGCTGCGCAGAAGTCAACCAAACTTCACCCAATAGTGTATTGTATCACAATCTAGTAGTTACATTTGAAAATTTTGTTCTATGACATTTTGTTTGAACGCAATCATCAAACTTAATTAAAAAAGTCATTTAAGCCTTTTCACAGTGAGATCTATGCGATATGGCCGAGAAATGTAATTTTGATGTTAACTCCCAAACCGCTGCGCAGAAGTCAACCAAACTTCACCCATTAGTGTATTGTATCACAATCTAGTAGTTACATGTGGAAATTTGGTTATTGGACATTTGGTTTGAGCGCAATCATCAAACTTAGGTCAAAAAAGCCATTTAAGCCTTTTCACAGTGAGATCTATGCGATATGGCCGAGAAATGTAATTTTGATGTTAACTCCCAAACCGCTGCGCAGAAGTCAACCAAACTTCACCCAATAGTGTATTGTATCACAATCTAGTAGTTACATTTGAAAATTTTGTTCTAGGACATTTTGTTTGAACGCAATCATCAAACTTAATTAAAAAAGTCATTTAAGCCTTTTCACAGTGAGATCTATGCGATATGGCCGAGAAATGTAATTTTGATGTTAACTCCCAAACCGCTGCGCAGAAGTCAACCAAACTTCACCCAATAGTGTATTGTATCACAATCTAGTAGTTACATTTGGAAATTTTGTTCTTGGACATTTGATTTGAGTGCAATCCTCAAACTTAGGTCAAAAAAGCCATTTAAGCCTTTTCACAGTGAGATCTATGCGATATGGCCGAGAAATGTAATTTTGATGTTAACTCCCAAACGGCTGCGCAGAAGTCAACCAAACTTCACCCATTAGTGTATTGTATCACAATCTAGTAGTTACATGTGGAAATTTTGTTCTAGGACATTTGATTTGAGCGCAATCCTCAAACTTAGGTCAAAAAAGCCATTTAAGCCTTTTCACAGTGAGATCTATGCGATATGGCCGAGAAATGTAATTTTGATGTTAACTCCCAAACCGCTGCGCAGAAGTCAACCAAACTTCACCCAATAGTGTATTGTATCACATTCTAGTAGTTACATTTGAAAATTTCGTTCTAGGACATTTGGTTTGAGCGCAATCTTTAAACTTAGGTCAAAAAAGCCATTTAAGCCTTTTCACAGTGAGATCTATGCGATATGGCCGAGAAATGTAATTTTGATGTTAACTCCCAAACCGCTGCGCAGAAGTCAACCAAACTTCACCCAATAGTGTATTGTATCACAATCTAGTAGTTACATTTGAAAATTTTGTTCTAGGACATTTTGTTTGAACGCAATCATCAAACTTAATTAAAAAAGTCATTTAAGCCTTTTCACAGTGAGATCTATGCGATATGGCCGAGAAATGTAATTTTGATGTTAACTCCCAAACCGCTGCGCAGAAGTCAACCAAACTTCACCCAATAGTGTATTGTATCACAATCTAGTAGTTACATTTGAAAATTTTGTTCTAGGACATTTTGTTTGAACGCAATCATCAAACTTAATTAAAAAAGTCATTTAAGCCTTTTCACGGTGAGATCTATGCGATATGGCCGAGAAATGTAATTTTGATGTTAACTCCCAAACCGCTGCGCAGAAGTCAACCAAACTTCACCCAATAGTGTATTGTATCACATTCTAGTAGTTACATTTGAAAATTTCGTTCTAGGACATTTGGTTTGAGCGCAATCATTAAACTTAGGTCAAAAAAGCCATTTAAGCCTTTTCACAGTGAGATCTATGCGATATGGCCGAGAAATGTAATTTTGATGTTAACTCCCAAACCGCTGCGCAGAAGTCAACTAAACTTCACCCAATAGTGTATTGTATCACATTCTAGTAGTTACATTTGAAAATTTCGTTCTAGGACATTTGGTTTGAGCGCAATCATTAAACTTAATTAAAAAAGTCATTTAAGCCTTTTCACAGTGAGATCTATGCGATATGGCCGAGAAATGTAATTTTGATGTTAACTCCCAAACCGCTGCGCAGAAGTCAACCAAACTTCACCCATTAGTGTATTGTATCACAATCTAGTAATTACATGTGGAAATTTGGTTCTAGGACATTTGATTTGAGCGCAATCCTCAAACTTAGGTCAAATAGCCATTTAAGCCTTTTCACAGTGAGATCTATGCGATATGGCCGAGAAATGTAATTTTGATGTTAACTCCCAAACCGCTGCGCAGAAGTCAACCAAACTTCACCCAATAGTGTATTGTATCACAATCTAGTAGTTACATTTGAAAATTTTGTTCTAGGAAATTTTGTTTGAGCGCAATCATCAAACTTAATTAAAAAAGTCATTTAAGCCTTTTCACAGTGAGATCTATACGATATGGCCGAGAAATGTAATTTTGATGTTAACTCCCAAACCTCTGCGCAGAAGTCAACCAAACTTCACCCATTAGTATATTGTATCACAATCTAGTAGTTACATGTGGAAATTTGGTTCTAGGACATTTGATTTGAGCGCAATCCTCAAACTTAGGTCAAAAAAGCCATTTAGGCCTTTTCACAGTGAGATCTATGCGATATGGCCGAGAAATGTAATTTTGATGTTAACTCACAAACCGCTGCGCAGAAGTCAACCAAACTTCACCCAATAGTGTATTGTATCACATTCTAGTAGTTACATTTGAAAATTTCGTTCTAGGACATTTGGTTTGAGCGCAATCTTTAAACTTAGGTCAAAAAAGCCATTTAAGCCTTTTCACAGTGAGATCTATGCGATATGGCCGAGAAATGTAATTTTGATGTTAACTCCCAAACCGCTGCGCAGAAGTCAACCAAACTTCACCCAATAGTGTATTGTATCACAATCTAGTAGTTACATTTGAAAATTTTGTTCTAGGACATTTTGTTTGAACGCAATCATCAAACTTAATTAAAAAAGTCATTTAAGCCTTTTCACAGTGAGATCTATGCGATATGGCCGAGAAATGTAATTTTGATGTTAACTCCCAAACCGCTGCGCAGAAGTCAACCAAACTTCACCCAATAGTGTATTGTATCACAATCTAGTAGTTACATTTGGAAATTTGGTTCTTGGACATTTGATTTGAGCGCAATCCTCAAACTTAGGTCAAAAAAGCCATTTAAGCCTTTTCACAGTGAGATCTATGCGATATGGCCGAGAAATGTAATTTTGATGTTAACTCCCAAACCGCTGCGCAGAAGTCAACCAAACTTCACCCAATAGTGTATTGTATCACAATCTAGTAGTTACATTTGAAAATTTTGTTCTAGGAAATTTTGTTTGAGCGCAATCATCAAACTTAATTAAAAAAGTCATTTAAGCCTTTTCACAGTGAGATCTATGCGATATGGCCGAGAAATGTAATTTTGATGTTAACTCCCAAACCGCTGCGCAGAAGTCAACCAAACTTCACCCATTAGTGTATTGTATCACAATCTAGTAGTTACATGTGAAAATTTGGTTCTAGGACATTTGATTTGAGCGAAATCCTCAAACTTAGGTCAAAAAACCCATTTAAGCCTTTTCACAGTGAGATCTATGCGATATGGCCGAGAAATGTAATTTTGATGTTAACTCCCAAACCGCTGCGCAGAAGTCAACCAAACTTCACCCAATAGTGTATTGTATCACATTCTAGTAGTTACATTTGAAAATTTCGTTCTAGGACATTTGGTTTGAGCGCAATCATTAAACTTAGGTCAAAAAAGCCATTTAAGCCTTTTCACAGTGAGATCTATGCGATATGGCCGAGAAATGTAATTTTGATGTTAACTCCCAAACCGCTGCGCAGAAGTCAACTAAACTTCACCCAATAGTGTATTGTATCACATTCTAGTAGTTACATTTGAAAATTTCGTTCTAGGACATTTTGTTTGAGCGCAATCATTAAACTTAATTAAAAAAGTCATTTAAGCCTTTTCACAGTGAGATCTATGCGATATGGCCGAGAAATGTAATTTTGATGTTAACTCCCAAACCGCTGCGCAGAAGTCAACCAAACTTCACCCAATAGTGTATTGTATCACAATCTAGTAGTTACATTTGAAAATTTTGTTCTATGACATTTTGTTTGAACGCAATCATCAAACTTAATTAAAAAAGTCATTTAAGCCTTTTCACAGTGAGATCTATGCGATATGGCCGAGAAATGTAATTTTGATGTTAACTCCCAAACCGCTGCGCAGAAGTCAACCAAACTTCACCCATTAGTGTATTGTATCACAATCTAGTAATTACATGTGGAAATTTGGTTCTAGGACATTTGATTTGAGCGCAATCCTCAAACTTAGGTCAAAAAAGCCATTTAAGCCTTTTCACAGTGAGATCTATGCGATATGGCCGAGAAATGTAATTTTGATGTTAACTCCCAAACCGCTGCGCAGAAGTCAACCAAACTTCACCTAATAGTGTATTGTATCACAATCTAGTAGTTACATTTGAAAATTTTGTTCTATGACATTTTGTTTGAACGCAATCATCAAACTTAATTAAAAAAGTCATTTAAGCCTTTTCACAGTGAGATCTATGCGATATGGCCAAGAAATGTAATTTTGATGTTAACTCCCAAACCGCCTCGCAGAAGTCAACCAAACTTCACCCATTAGTGTATTGTATCACAATCTAGTAGTTACATGTGGAAATTTGGTTATTGGACATTTGGTTTGAGCGCAATCATTAAACCTAGGTCAAAAAAGCCATTTAAGCCTTTTCACAGTGAGATCTATGCGATATGGCCGAGAAATGTAATTTTGATGTTAACTCCAAAACCGCTGCGCAGAAGTCAACCAAACTTCACCCAATAGTGTATTGTATCACAATCTAGTAGTTACATTTGAAAATTTTGTTCTAGGAAATTTTGTTTGAGCGCAATCATCAAACTTAATTAAAAAAGCCATTTAAGCCTTTTCACAGTGAGATCTATGCGATATGGCCGAGAAATGTAATTTTGATGTTAACTCCCAAACCGCTGCGCAGAAGTCAACCAAACTTCACCCAATAGTGTATTGTATCACATTCTAGTAGTTACATTTGAAAATTTCGTTCTAGGACATTTGGTTTGAGCGCAATCTTTAAACTTAGGTCAAAAAAGCCATTTAAGCCTTTTCACAGTGAGATCTATGCGATATGGCCGAGAAATGTAATTTTGATGTTAACTCCCAAACCGCTGCGCAGAAGTCAACCAAACTTCACCCAATAGTGTATTGTATCACAATCTAGTAGTTACATTTGAAAATTTTGTTCTAGGACATTTTGTTTGAACGCAATCATCAAACTTAATTAAAAAAGTCATTTAAGCCTTTTCACAGTGAGATCCATGCGATATGGCCGAGAAATGTAATTTTGATGTTAACTCCCAAACCGCTGCGCAGAAGTCAACCAAACTTCACCCAATAGTGTATTGTATTACAATCTAGTAGTTACATTTGAAAATTTTGTTCTAGGACATTTTGTTTGAACGCAATCATCAAACTTAATTAAAAAAGTCATTTAAGCCTTTTCACGGTGAGATCTATGCGATATGGCCGAGAAATGTAATTTTGATGTTAACTCCCAAACCGCTGCGCAGAAGTCAACCAAACTTCACCCAATAGTGTATTGTATCACATTCTAGTAGTTACATTTGAAAATTTCGTTCTAGGACATTTGGTTTGAGCGCAATCATTAAACTTAATTAAAAAAGTCATTTAAGCCTTTTCACAGTGAGATCTATGCGATATGGCCGAGAAATGTAATTTTGATGTTAACTCCCAAACCGCTGCGAAGAAGTCAACCAAACTTCACCCATTAGTGTATTGTATCACAATCTAGTAATTACATGTGGAAATTTGGTTCTAGGACATTTGATTTGAGCGCAATCCTCAAACTTAGGTCAAAAAAGCCATTTAAGCCTTTTCACAGTGAGATCTATGCGATATGGCCGAGAAATGTAATTTTGATGTTAACTCCCAAACCGCTGCGCAGAAGTCAACCAAACTTCACCTAATAGTGTATTGTATCACAATCTAGTAGTTACATTTGAAAATTTTGTTCTATGACATTTTGTTTGAACGCAATCATCAAACTTAATTAAAAAAGTCATTTAAGCCTTTTCACAGTGAGATCTATGCGATATGGCCGAGAAATGTAATTTTGATGTTAACTCCCAAACCGCTGCGCAGAAGTCAACCAAACTTCACCCATTAGTGTATTGTATCACAATCTAGTAGTTACATGTGGAAATTTGGTTATTGGACATTTGGTTTGAGCGCAATCATTAAACTTAGGTCAAAAAAGCCATTTAAGCCTTTTCACAGTGAGATCTATGCGATATGGCCGAGAAATGTAATTTTGATGTTAACTCCCAAACCGCTGCGCAGAAGTCAACCAAACTTCACCCAATAGTGTATTGTATCACAATCTAGTAGTTACATTTGAAAATTTTGTTCTAGGAAATTTTGTTTGAGCGCAATCATCAAACTTAATTAAAAAAGTCATTTAAGCCTTTTCACAGTGAGATCTATACGATATGGCCGAGAAATGTAATTTTGATGTTAACTCCCAAACCTCTGCGCAGAAGTCAACCAAACTTCACCCATTAGTGTATTGTATCACAATCTAGTAGTTACATGTGGAAATTTGGTTCTAGGACATTTGATTTGAGCGCAATCCTCAAACTTAGGTCAAAAAAGCCATTTAAGCCTTTTCACAGTGAGATCTATGCGATATGGCCGAGAAATGTAATTTTGATGTTAACTCCCAAACCGCTGCGCAGAAGTCAACCAAACTTCACCCAATAGTGTATTGTATCACATTCTAGTAGTAACATTTGAAAATTTCGTTCTAGGACATTTGGTTTGAGCGCAATCTTTAAACTTAGGTCAAAAAAGCCATTTAAGCCTTTTCACAGTGAGATCTATGCGATATGGCCGAGAAATGTAATTTTGATGTTAACTCCCAAACCGCTGCGCAGAAGTCAACCAAACTTCACCCAATAGTGTATTGTATCACATTCTAGTAGTTACATTTGAAAATTTCGTTCTAGGACATTTGGTTTGAGCGCAATCTTTAAACTTAGGTCAAAAAAGCCATTTAAGCCTTTTCACAGTGAGATCTATGCGATATGGCCGAGAAATGTAATTTTGATGTTAACTCCCAAACCGCTGCGCAGAAGTCAACCAAACTTCACCCAATAGTGTATTGTATCACAATCTAGTAGTTACATTTGGAAATTTGGTTCTTGGACATTTGATTTGAGCGCAATCCTCAAACTTAGGTCAAAAAAGCCATTTAAGCCTTTTCACAGTGAGATCTATGCGATATGGCCGAGAAATGTAATTTTGATGTTAACTCCCAAACCGCTGCGCAGAAGTCAACCAAACTTCACCCAATAGTGTATTGTATCACAATCTAGTAGTTACATTTGAAAATTTTGTTCTAGGACATTTTGTTTGAACGCAATCATCAAACTTAATTAAAAAAGTCATTTAAGCCTTTTCACAGTGAGATCTATGCGATATGGCCGAGAAATGTAATTTTGATGTTAACTCCCAAACCGCTGCGCAGAAGTCAACCAAACTTCACCCAATAGTGTATTGTATCACAATCTAGTAGTTACATTTGAAAATTTTGTTCTAGGACATTTTGTTTGAACGCAATCATCAAACTTAATTAAAAAAGTCATTTAAGCCTTTTCACGGTGAGATCTATGCGATATGGCCGAGAAATGTAATTTTGATGTTAACTCCCAAACCGCTGCGCAGAAGTCAACCAAACTTCACCCAATAGTGTATTGTATCACATTCTAGTAGTTACATTTGAAAATTTCGTTCTAGGACATTTGGTTTGAGCGCAATCATTAAACTTAGGTCAAAAAAGACATTTAAGCCTTTTCACAGTGAGATCTATGCGATATGGCCGAGAAATGTAATTTTGATGTTAACTCCCAAACCGCTGCGCAGAAGTCAACTAAACTTCACCCAATAGTGTATTGTATCACATTCTAGTAGTTACATTTGAAAATTTCGTTCTAGGACATTTGGTTTGAGCGCAATCATTAAACTTAATTAAAAAAGTCATTTAAGCCTTTTCACAGTGAGATCTATGCGATATGGCCGAGAAATGTAATTTTGATGTTAACTCCCAAACCGCTGCGCAGAAGTCAACCAAACTTCACCCATTAGTGTATTGTATCACAATCTAGTAATTACATGTGGAAATTTGGTTCTAGGACATTTGATTTAAGCGCAATCCTCAAACTTAGGTCAAAAAAGCCATTTAAGCCTTTTCACAGTGAGATCTATGCTATATTGCCGAGAAATGTAATTTTGATGTTAACTCCCAAACCGCTGCGCAGAAGTCAACCAAACTTCACCCAATAGTGTATTGTATCACAATCTAGTAGTTACATTTGAAAATTTTGTTCTATGACATTTTGTTTGAACGCAATCATCAAACTTAATTAAAAAAGTCATTTAAGCCTTTTCACAGTGAGATCTATGCGATATGGCCGAGAAATGTAATTTTGATGTTAACTCCCAAACCGCTGCGCAGAAGTCAACCAAACTTCACCCATTAGTGTATTGTATCACAATCTAGTAGTTACATGTGGAAATTTGGTTATTGGACATTTGGTTTGAGCGCAATCATTAAACTTAGGTCAAAAAAGCCATTTAAGCCTTTTCACAGTGAGATCTATGCGATATGGCCGAGAAATGTAATTTTGATGTTAACTCCCAAACCGCTGCGCAGAAGTCAACCAAACTTCACCCAATAGTGTATTGTATCACAATCTAGTAGTTACATTTGAAAATTTTGTTCTAGAAAATTTTGTTTGAGCGCAATCATCAAACTTAATTAAAAAAGTCATTTAAGCCTTTTCACAGTGAGATCTATACGATATGGCCGAGAAATGTAATTTTGATGTTAACTCCCAAACCTCTGCGCAGAAGTCAACCAAACTTCACCCATTAGTGTATTGTATCACAATCTAGTAGTTACATGTGGAAATTTGGTTCTAGGACATTTGATTTGAGCGCAATCCTCAAACTTAGGTCAAAAAAGCCATTTAAGCCTTTTCACAGTGAGATCTATGCGATATGGCCGAGAAATGTAATTTTGATGTTAACTCCCAAACCGCTGCGCAGAAGTCAACCAAACTTCACCCAATAGTGTATTGTATCACAATCTAGTAGTTACATTTGAAAATTTCGTTCTAGGACATTTGGTTTGAGCGCAATCTTTAAACTTAGGTCAAAAAAGCCATTTAAGCCTTTTCACAGTGAGATCTATGCGATATGGCCGAGAAATGTAATTTTGATGTTAACTCCCAAACCGCTGCGCAGAAGTCAACCAAACTTCACCCAATAGTGTATTGTATCACAATCTAGTAGTTACATTTGGAAATTTGGTTCTTGGACATTTGATTTGAGCGCAATCCTCAAACTTAGGTCAAAAAAGCCATTTAAGCCTTTTCACAGTGAGATCTATGCGATATGGCCGAGAAATGTAATTTTGATGTTAACTCCCAAACCGCTGCGCAGAAGTCAACCAAACTTCACCCAATAGTGTATTGTATCACAATCTAGTAGTTACATTTGAAAACTTTGTTCTAGGACATTTTGTTTGAACGCAATCATCAAACTTAATTAAAAAAGTCATTTAAGCCTTTTCACAGTGAGATCTATGCGATATGGCCGAGAAATGTAATTTTGATGTTAACTCCCAAACCGCTGCGCAGAAGTCAACCAAACTTCACCCAATAGTGTATTGTATCACATTCTAGTAGTTACATTTGAAAATTTCGTTCTAGGACATTTGGTTTGAGCGCAATCTTTAAACTTAGGTCAAAAAAGCCATTTAAGCCTTTTCACAGTGAGATCTATGCGATATGGCCGAGAAATGTAATTTTGATGTTAACTCCCAAACCGCTGCGCAGAAGTCAACCAAACTTCACCCAATAGTGTATTGTATCACAATCTAGTAGTTACATTTGAAAATTTTGTTCTAGGACATTTTGTTTGAACGCAATCATCAAACTTAATTAAAAAAGTCATTTAAGCCTTTTCACAGTGAGATCCATGCGATATGGCCGAGAAATGTAATTTTGATGTTAACTCCCAAACCGCTGCGCAGAAGTCAACCAAACTTCACCCAATAGTGTATTGTATTACAATCTAGTAGTTACATTTGAAAATTTTGTTCTAGGACATTTTGTTTGAACGCAATCATCAAACTTAATTAAAAAAGTCATTTAAGCCTTTTCACGGTGAGATCTATGCGATATGGCCGAGAAATGTAATTTTGATGTTAACTCCCAAACCGCTGCGCAGAAGTCAACCAAACTTCACCCAATAGTGTATTGTATCACATTCTAGTAGTTACATTTGAAAATTTCGTTCTAGGACATTTGGTTTGAGCGCAATCATTAAACTTAATTAAAAAAGTCATTTAAGCCTTTTCACAGTGAGATCTATGCGATATGGCCGAGAAATGTAATTTTGATGTTAACTCCCAAACCGCTGCGAAGAAGTCAACCAAACTTCACCCATTAGTGTATTGTATCACAATCTAGTAATTACATGTGGAAATTTGGTTCTAGGACATTTGATTTGAGCGCAATCCTCAAACTTAGGTCAAAAAAGCCATTTAAGCCTTTTCACAGTGAGATCTATGCGATATGGCCGAGAAATGTAATTTTGATGTTAACTCCCAAACCGCTGCGCAGAAGTCAACCAAACTTCACCTAATAGTGTATTGTATCACAATCTAGTAGTTACATTTGAAAATTTTGTTCTATGACATTTTGTTTGAACGCAATCATCAAACTTAATTAAAAAAGTCATTTAAGCCTTTTCACAGTGAGATCTATGCGATATGGCCGAGAAATGTAATTTTGATGTTAACTCCCAAACCGCTGCGCAGAAGTCAACCAAACTTCACCCATTAGTGTATTGTATCACAATCTAGTAGTTACATGTGGAAATTTGGTTATTGGACATTTGGTTTGAGCGCAATCATTAAACTTAGGTCAAAAAAGCCATTTAAGCCTTTTCACAGTGAGATCTATGCGATATGGCCGAGAAATGTAATTTTGATGTTAACTCCCAAACCGCTGCGCAGAAGTCAACCAAACTTCACCCAATAGTGTATTGTATCACAATCTAGTAGTTACATTTGAAAATTTTGTTCTAGGAAATTTTGTTTGAGCGCAATCATCAAACTTAATTAAAAAAGTCATTTAAGCCTTTTCACAGTGAGATCTATACGATATGGCCGAGAAATGTAATTTTGATGTTAACTCCCAAACCTCTGCGCAGAAGTCAACCAAACTTCACCCATTAGTGTATTGTATCACAATCTAGTAGTTACATGTGGAAATTTGGTTCTAGGACATTTGATTTGAGCGCAATCCTCAAACTTAGGTCAAAAAAGCCATTTAAGCCTTTTCACAGTGAGATCTATGCGATATGGCCGAGAAATGTAATTTTGATGTTAACTCCCAAACCGCTGCGCAGAAGTCAACCAAACTTCACCCAATAGTGTATTGTATCACATTCTAGTAGTAACATTTGAAAATTTCGTTCTAGGACATTTGGTTTGAGCGCAATCTTTAAACTTAGGTCAAAAAAGCCATTTAAGCCTTTTCACAGTGAGATCTATGCGATATGGCCGAGAAATGTAATTTTGATGTTAACTCCCAAACCGCTGCGCAGAAGTCAACCAAACTTCACCCAATAGTGTATTGTATCACATTCTAGTAGTTACATTTGAAAATTTCGTTCTAGGACATTTGGTTTGAGCGCAATCTTTAAACTTAGGTCAAAAAAGCCATTTAAGCCTTTTCACAGTGAGATCTATGCGATATGGCCGAGAAATGTAATTTTGATGTTAACTCCCAAACCGCTGCGCAGAAGTCAACCAAACTTCACCCAATAGTGTATTGTATCACAATCTAGTAGTTACATTTGGAAATTTGGTTCTTGGACATTTGATTTGAGCGCAATCCTCAAACTTAGGTCAAAAAAGCCATTTAAGCCTTTTCACAGTGAGATCTATGCGATATGGCCGAGAAATGTAATTTTGATGTTAACTCCCAAACCGCTGCGCAGAAGTCAACCAAACTTCACCCAATAGTGTATTGTATCACAATCTAGTAGTTACATTTGAAAATTTTGTTCTAGGACATTTTGTTTGAACGCAATCATCAAACTTAATTAAAAAAGTCATTTAAGCCTTTTCACAGTGAGATCTATGCGATATGGCCGAGAAATGTAATTTTGATGTTAACTCCCAAACCGCTGCGCAGAAGTCAACCAAACTTCACCCAATAGTGTATTGTATCACAATCTAGTAGTTACATTTGAAAATTTTGTTCTAGGACATTTTGTTTGAACGCAATCATCAAACTTAATTAAAAAAGTCATTTAAGCCTTTTCACGGTGAGATCTATGCGATATGGCCGAGAAATGTAATTTTGATGTTAACTCCCAAACCGCTGCGCAGAAGTCAACCAAACTTCACCCAATAGTGTATTGTATCACATTCTAGTAGTTACATTTGAAAATTTCGTTCTAGGACATTTGGTTTGAGCGCAATCATTAAACTTAGGTCAAAAAAGACATTTAAGCCTTTTCACAGTGAGATCTATGCGATATGGCCGAGAAATGTAATTTTGATGTTAACTCCCAAACCGCTGCGCAGAAGTCAACTAAACTTCACCCAATAGTGTATTGTATCACATTCTAGTAGTTACATTTGAAAATTTCGTTCTAGGACATTTGGTTTGAGCGCAATCATTAAACTTAATTAAAAAAGTCATTTAAGCCTTTTCACAGTGAGATCTATGCGATATGGCCGAGAAATGTAATTTTGATGTTAACTCCCAAACCGCTGCGCAGAAGTCAACCAAACTTCACCCATTAGTGTATTGTATCACAATCTAGTAATTACATGTGGAAATTTGGTTCTAGGACATTTGATTTAAGCGCAATCCTCAAACTTAGGTCAAAAAAGCCATTTAAGCCTTTTCACAGTGAGATCTATGCTATATTGCCGAGAAATGTAATTTTGATGTTAACTCCCAAACCGCTGCGCAGAAGTCAACCAAACTTCACCCAATAGTGTATTGTATCACAATCTAGTAGTTACATTTGAAAATTTTGTTCTATGACATTTTGTTTGAACGCAATCATCAAACTTAATTAAAAAAGTCATTTAAGCCTTTTCACAGTGAGATCTATGCGATATGGCCGAGAAATGTAATTTTGATGTTAACTCCCAAACCGCTGCGCAGAAGTCAACCAAACTTCACCCATTAGTGTATTGTATCACAATCTAGTAGTTACATGTGGAAATTTGGTTATTGGACATTTGGTTTGAGCGCAATCATTAAACTTAGGTCAAAAAAGCCATTTAAGCCTTTTCACAGTGAGATCTATGCGATATGGCCGAGAAATGTAATTTTGATGTTAACTCCCAAACCGCTGCGCAGAAGTCAACCAAACTTCACCCAATAGTGTATTGTATCACAATCTAGTAGTTACATTTGAAAATTTTGTTCTAGAAAATTTTGTTTGAGCGCAATCATCAAACTTAATTAAAAAAGTCATTTAAGCCTTTTCACAGTGAGATCTATACGATATGGCCGAGAAATGTAATTTTGATGTTAACTCCCAAACCTCTGCGCAGAAGTCAACCAAACTTCACCCATTAGTGTATTGTATCACAATCTAGTAGTTACATGTGGAAATTTGGTTGTAGGACATTTGATTTGAGCGCAATCCTCAAACTTAGGTCAAAAAAGCCATTTAAGCCTTTTCACAGTGAGATCTATGCGATATGGCCGAGAAATGTAATTTTGATGTTAACTCCCAAACCGCTGCGCAGAAGTCAACCAAACTTCACCCAATAGTGTATTGTATCACAATCTAGTAGTTACATTTGAAAATTTCGTTCTAGGACATTTGGTTTGAGCGCAATCTTTAAACTTAGGTCAAAAAAGCCATTTAAGCCTTTTCACAGTGAGATCTATGCGATATGGCCGAGAAATGTAATTTTGATGTTAACTCCCAAACCGCTGCGCAGAAGTCAACCAAACTTCACCCAATAGTGTATTGTATCACAATCTAGTAGTTACATTTGAAAATTTTGTTCTAGGACATTTTGTTTGAACGCAATCATCAAACTTAATTAAAAAAGTCATTTAAGCCTTTTCACAGTGAGATCTATGCGATATGGCCGAGAAATGTAATTTTGATGTTAACTCCCAAACCGCTGCGCAGAAGTCAACCAAACTTCACCCAATAGTGTATTGTATCACATTCTAGTAGTTACATTTGAAAATTTCGTTCTAGGACATTTGGTTTGAGCGCAATCATTAAACTTAGGTCAAAAAAGCCATTTAAGCCTTTTCACAGTGAGATCTATGCGATATGGCCGAGAAATGTAATTTTGATGTTAACTCCCAAACCGCTGCGCAGAAGTCAACCAAACTTCACCCAATAGTGTATTGTATCACATTCTAGTAGTTACATTTGAAAATTTCGTTCTAGGACATTTGGTTTGAGCGCAATCATTAAACTTAGGTCAAAAAAGACATTTAAGCCTTTTCACAGTGAGATCTATGCGATATGGCCGAGAAATGTAATTTTGATGTTAACTCCCAAACCGCTGCGCAGAAGTCAACTAAACTTCACCCAATAGTGTATTGTATCACATTCTAGTAGTTACATTTGAAAATTTCGTTCTAGGACATTTGGTTTGAGCGCAATCATTAAACTTAATTAAAAAAGTCATTTAAGCCTTTTCACAGTGAGATCTATGCGATATGGCCGAGAAATGTAATTTTGATGTTAACTCCCAAACCGCTGCGCAGAAGTCAACCAAACTTCACCCATTAGTGTATTGTATCACAATCTAGTAGTTACATGTGGAAATTTGGTTATTGGACATTTGGTTTGAGCGCAATCATTAAACTTAGGTCAAAAAAGCCATTTAAGCCTTTTCACAGTGAGATCTATGCGATATGGCCGAGAAATGTAATTTTGATGTTAACTCCCAAACCGCTGCGCAGAAGTCAACCAAACTTCACCCAATAGTGTATTGTATCACAATCTAGTAGTTACATTTGAAAATTTTGTTCTAGGAAATTTTGTTTGAGCGCAATCATCAAACTTAATTAAAAAAGTCATTTAAGCCTTTTCACAGTGAGATCTATACGATATGGCCGAGAAATGTAATTTTGATGTTAACTCCCAAACCTCTGCGCAGAAGTCAACCAAACTTCACCCATTAGTGTATTGTATCACAATCTAGTAGTTACATGTGGAAATTTGGTTCTAGGACATTTGATTTGAGCGCAATCCTCAAACTTAGGTCAAAAAAGCCATTTAAGCCTTTTCACAGTGAGATCTATGCGATATGGCCGAGAAATGTAATTTTGATGTTAACTCCCAAACCGCTGCGCAGAAGTCAACCAAACTTCACCCAATAGTGTATTGTATCACATTCTAGTAGTAACATTTGAAAATTTCGTTCTAGGACATTTGGTTTGAGCGCAATCTTTAAACTTAGGTCAAAAAAGCCATTTAAGCCTTTTCACAGTGAGATCTATGCGATATGGCCGAGAAATGTAATTTTGATGTTAACTCCCAAACCGCTGCGCAGAAGTCAACCAAACTTCACCCAATAGTGTATTGTATCACATTCTAGTAGTTACATTTGAAAATTTCGTTCTAGGACATTTGGTTTGAGCGCAATCTTTAAACTTAGGTCAAAAAAGCCATTTAAGCCTTTTCACAGTGAGATCTATGCGATATGGCCGAGAAATGTAATTTTGATGTTAACTCCCAAACCGCTGCGCAGAAGTCAACCAAACTTCACCCAATAGTGTATTGTATCACAATCTAGTAGTTACATTTGGAAATTTGGTTCTTGGACATTTGATTTGAGCGCAATCCTCAAACTTAGGTCAAAAAAGCCATTTAAGCCTTTTCACAGTGAGATCTATGCGATATGGCCGAGAAATGTAATTTTGATGTTAACTCCCAAACCGCTGCGCAGAAGTCAACCAAACTTCACCCAATAGTGTATTGTATCACAATCTAGTAGTTACATTTGAAAATTTTGTTCTAGGACATTTTGTTTGAACGCAATCATCAAACTTAATTAAAAAAGTCATTTAAGCCTTTTCACAGTGAGATCTATGCGATATGGCCGAGAAATGTAATTTTGATGTTAACTCCCAAACCGCTGCGCAGAAGTCAACCAAACTTCACCCAATAGTGTATTGTATCACAATCTAGTAGTTACATTTGAAAATTTTGTTCTAGGACATTTTGTTTGAACGCAATCATCAAACTTAATTAAAAAAGTCATTTAAGCCTTTTCACGGTGAGATCTATGCGATATGGCCGAGAAATGTAATTTTGATGTTAACTCCCAAACCGCTGCGCAGAAGTCAACCAAACTTCACCCAATAGTGTATTGTATCACATTCTAGTAGTTACATTTGAAAATTTCGTTCTAGGACATTTGGTTTGAGCGCAATCATTAAACTTAGGTCAAAAAAGACATTTAAGCCTTTTCACAGTGAGATCTATGCGATATGGCCGAGAAATGTAATTTTGATGTTAACTCCCAAACCGCTGCGCAGAAGTCAACTAAACTTCACCCAATAGTGTATTGTATCACATTCTAGTAGTTACATTTGAAAATTTCGTTCTAGGACATTTGGTTTGAGCGCAATCATTAAACTTAATTAAAAAAGTCATTTAAGCCTTTTCACAGTGAGATCTATGCGATATGGCCGAGAAATGTAATTTTGATGTTAACTCCCAAACCGCTGCGCAGAAGTCAACCAAACTTCACCCATTAGTGTATTGTATCACAATCTAGTAATTACATGTGGAAATTTGGTTCTAGGACATTTGATTTAAGCGCAATCCTCAAACTTAGGTCAAAAAAGCCATTTAAGCCTTTTCACAGTGAGATCTATGCTATATTGCCGAGAAATGTAATTTTGATGTTAACTCCCAAACCGCTGCGCAGAAGTCAACCAAACTTCACCCAATAGTGTATTGTATCACAATCTAGTAGTTACATTTGAAAATTTTGTTCTATGACATTTTGTTTGAACGCAATCATCAAACTTAATTAAAAAAGTCATTTAAGCCTTTTCACAGTGAGATCTATGCGATATGGCCGAGAAATGTAATTTTGATGTTAACTCCCAAACCGCTGCGCAGAAGTCAACCAAACTTCACCCATTAGTGTATTGTATCACAATCTAGTAGTTACATGTGGAAATTTGGTTATTGGACATTTGGTTTGAGCGCAATCATTAAACTTAGGTCAAAAAAGCCATTTAAGCCTTTTCACAGTGAGATCTATGCGATATGGCCGAGAAATGTAATTTTGATGTTAACTCCCAAACCGCTGCGCAGAAGTCAACCAAACTTCACCCAATAGTGTATTGTATCACAATCTAGTAGTTACATTTGAAAATTTTGTTCTAGAAAATTTTGTTTGAGCGCAATCATCAAACTTAATTAAAAAAGTCATTTAAGCCTTTTCACAGTGAGATCTATACGATATGGCCGAGAAATGTAATTTTGATGTTAACTCCCAAACCTCTGCGCAGAAGTCAACCAAACTTCACCCATTAGTGTATTGTATCACAATCTAGTAGTTACATGTGGAAATTTGGTTGTAGGACATTTGATTTGAGCGCAATCCTCAAACTTAGGTCAAAAAAGCCATTTAAGCCTTTTCACAGTGAGATCTATGCGATATGGCCGAGAAATGTAATTTTGATGTTAACTCCCAAACCGCTGCGCAGAAGTCAACCAAACTTCACCCAATAGTGTATTGTATCACAATCTAGTAGTTACATTTGAAAATTTCGTTCTAGGACATTTGGTTTGAGCGCAATCTTTAAACTTAGGTCAAAAAAGCCATTTAAGCCTTTTCACAGTGAGATCTATGCGATATGGCCGAGAAATGTAATTTTGATGTTAACTCCCAAACCGCTGCGCAGAAGTCAACCAAACTTCACCCAATAGTGTATTGTATCACAATCTAGTAGTTACATTTGAAAATTTTGTTCTAGGACATTTTGTTTGAACGCAATCATCAAACTTAATTAAAAAAGTCATTTAAGCCTTTTCACAGTGAGATCTATGCGATATGGCCGAGAAATGTAATTTTGATGTTAACTCCCAAACCGCTGCGCAGAAGTCAACCAAACTTCACCCAATAGTGTATTGTATCACATTCTAGTAGTTACATTTGAAAATTTCGTTCTAGGACATTTGGTTTGAGCGCAATCATTAAACTTAGGTCAAAAAAGCCATTTAAGCCTTTTCACAGTGAGATCTATGCGATATGGCCGAGAAATGTAATTTTGATGTTAACTCCCAAACCGCTGCGCAGAAGTCAACCAAACTTCACCCAATAGTGTATTGTATCACATTCTAGTAGTTACATTTGAAAATTTCGTTCTAGGACATTTGGTTTGAGCGCAATCATTAAACTTAGGTCAAAAAAGACATTTAAGCCTTTTCACAGTGAGATCTATGCGATATGGCCGAGAAATGTAATTTTGATGTTAACTCCCAAACCGCTGCGCAGAAGTCAACTAAACTTCACCCAATAGTGTATTGTATCACATTCTAGTAGTTACATTTGAAAATTTCGTTCTAGGACATTTGGTTTGAGCGCAATCATTAAACTTAATTAAAAAAGTCATTTAAGCCTTTTCACAGTGAGATCTATGCGATATGGCCGAGAAATGTAATTTTGATGTTAACTCCCAAACCGCTGCGCAGAAGTCAACCAAACTTCACCCATTAGTGTATTGTATCACAATCTAGTAATTACATGTGGAAATTTGGTTCTAGGACATTTGATTTAAGCGCAATCCTCAAACTTAGGTCAAAAAAGCCATTTAAGCCTTTTCACAGTGAGATCTATGCTATATTGCCGAGAAATGTAATTTTGATGTTAACTCCCAAACCGCTGCGCAGAAGTCAACCAAACTTCACCCAATAGTGTATTGTATCACAATCTAGTAGTTACATTTGAAAATTTTGTTCTATGACATTTTGTTTGAACGCAATCATCAAACTTAATTAAAAAAGTCATTTAAGCCTTTTCACAGTGAGATCTATGCGATATGGCCGAGAAATGTAATTTTGATGTTAACTCCCAAACCGCTGCGCAGAAGTCAACCAAACTTCACCCATTAGTGTATTGTATCACAATCTAGTAGTTACATGTGGAAATTTGGTTATTGGACATTTGGTTTGAGCGCAATCATTAAACTTAGGTCAAAAAAGCCATTTAAGCCTTTTCACAGTGAGATCTATGCGATATGGCCGAGAAATGTAATTTTGATGTTAACTCCCAAACCGCTGCGCAGAAGTCAACCAAACTTCACCCAATAGTGTATTGTATCACAATCTAGTAGTTACATTTGAAAATTTTGTTCTAGAAAATTTTGTTTGAGCGCAATCATCAAACTTAATTAAAAAAGTCATTTAAGCCTTTTCACAGTGAGATCTATACGATATGGCCGAGAAATGTAATTTTGATGTTAACTCCCAAACCTCTGCGCAGAAGTCAACCAAACTTCACCCATTAGTGTATTGTATCACAATCTAGTAGTTACATGTGGAAATTTGGTTGTAGGACATTTGATTTGAGCGCAATCCTCAAACTTAGGTCAAAAAAGCCATTTAAGCCTTTTCACAGTGAGATCTATGCGATATGGCCGAGAAATGTAATTTTGATGTTAACTCCCAAACCGCTGCGCAGAAGTCAACCAAACTTCACCCAATAGTGTATTGTATCACAATCTAGTAGTTACATTTGAAAATTTCGTTCTAGGACATTTGGTTTGAGCGCAATCTTTAAACTTAGGTCAAAAAAGCCATTTAAGCCTTTTCACAGTGAGATCTATGCGATATGGCCGAGAAATGTAATTTTGATGTTAACTCCCAAACCGCTGCGCAGAAGTCAACCAAACTTCACCCAATAGTGTATTGTATCACAATCTAGTAGTTACATTTGAAAATTTTGTTCTAGGACATTTTGTTTGAACGCAATCATCAAACTTAATTAAAAAAGTCATTTAAGCCTTTTCACAGTGAGATCTATGCGATATGGCCGAGAAATGTAATTTTGATGTTAACTCCCAAACCGCTGCGCAGAAGTCAACCAAACTTCACCCAATAGTGTATTGTATCACATTCTAGTAGTTACATTTGAAAATTTCGTTCTAGGACATTTGGTTTGAGCGCAATCATTAAACTTAGGTCAAAAAAGCCATTTAAGCCTTTTCACAGTGAGATCTATGCGATATGGCCGAGAAATGTAATTTTGATGTTAACTCCCAAACCGCTGCGCAGAAGTCAACCAAACTTCACCCAATAGTGTATTGTATCACAATCTAGTAGTTACATTTGAAAATTTTGTTCTAGGAAATTTTGTTTGAGCGCAATCATCAAACTTAATTAAAAAAGTCATTTAAGCCTTTTCACAGTGAGATCTATGCGAAATGGCCGAGAAATGTAATTTTGATGTTAACTCCCAAACCGCTGCGCAGAAGTCAACCAAACTTCACCCATTAGTGTATTGTATCACAATCTAGTAGTTACCTGTGAAATTTTGGTTCTAGGACATTTGATTTGAGCGCAATCCTCAAACTTAGGTCAAAAAAGCCATTTAAGCCTTTTCACAGTGAGATCTATGCGATATGGCCGAGAAATGTAATTTTGATGTTAACTCCCAAACCGCTGCGCAGAAGTCAACCAAACTTCACCCAATAGTGTATTGTATCACATTCTAGTAGTTACATTTGAAAATTTCGTTCTAGGACATTTGGTTTGAGCGCAATCATTAAACTTAGGTCAAAAAAGCCATTTAAGCCTTTTCACAGTGAGATCTATGCGATATGGCCGAGAAATGTAATTTTGATGTTAACTCCCAAACCGCTGCGCAGAAGTCAACTAAACTTCACCCAATAGTGTATTGTATCACATTCTAGTAGTTACATTTGAAAATTTCGTTCTAGGACATTTGGTTTGAGCGCAATCATTAAACTTAATTAAAAAAGTCATTTAAGCCTTTTCACAGTGAGATCTATGCGATATGGCCGAGAAATGTAATTTTGATGTTAACTCCCAAACCGCTGCGCAGAAGTCAACCAAACTTCACCCAATAGTGTATTGTATCACATTCTAGTAGTTACATTTGAAAATTTCGTTCTAGGACATTTGGTTTGAGCGCAATCATTAAACTTAGGTCAAAAAAGACATTTAAGCCTTTTCACAGTGAGATCTATGCGATATGGCCGAGAAATGTAATTTTGATGTTAACTCCCAAACCGCTGCGCAGAAGTCAACTAAACTTCACCCAATAGTGTATTGTATCACATTCTAGTAGTTACATTTGAAAATTTCGTTCTAGGACATTTGGTTTGAGCGCAATCATTAAACTTAATTAAAAAAGTCATTTAAGCCTTTTCACAGTGAGATCTATGCGATATGGCCGAGAAATGTAATTTTGATGTTAACTCCCAAACCGCTGCGCAGAAGTCAACCAAACTTCACCCATTAGTGTATTGTATCACAATCTAGTAATTACATGTGGAAATTTGGTTCTAGGAAATTTGATTTAAGCGCAATCCTCAAACTTAGGTCAAAAAAGCCATTTAAGCCTTTTCACAGTGAGATCTATGCTATATTGCCGAGAAATGTAATTTTGATGTTAACTCCCAAACCGCTGCGCAGAAGTCAACCAAACTTCACCCAATAGTGTATTGTATCACAATCTAGTAGTTACATTTGAAAATTTTGTTCTATGACATTTTGTTTGAACGCAATCATCAAACTTAATTAAAAAAGTCATTTAAGCCTTTTCACAGTGAGATCTATGCGATATGGCCGAGAAATGTAATTTTGATGTTAACTCCCAAACCGCTGCGCAGAAGTCAACCAAACTTCACCCATTAGTGTATTGTATCACAATCTAGTAGTTACATGTGGAAATTTGGTTATTGGACATTTGGTTTGAGCGCAATCATTAAACTTAGGTCAAAAAAGCCATTTAAGCCTTTTCACAGTGAGATCTATGCGATATGGCCGAGAAATGTAATTTTGATGTTAACTCCCAAACCGCTGCGCAGAAGTCAACCAAACTTCACCCAATAGTGTATTGTATCACAATCTAGTAGTTACATTTGAAAATTTTGTTCTAGAAAATTTTGTTTGAGCGCAATCATCAAACTTAATTAAAAAAGTCATTTAAGCCTTTTCACAGTGAGATCTATACGATATGGCCGAGAAATGTAATTTTGATGTTAACTCCCAAACCTCTGCGCAGAAGTCAACCAAACTTCACCCATTAGTGTATTGTATCACAATCTAGTAGTTACATGTGGAAATTTGGTTGTAGGACATTTGATTTGAGCGCAATCCTCAAACTTAGGTCAAAAAAGCCATTTAAGCCTTTTCACAGTGAGATCTATGCGATATGGCCGAGAAATGTAATTTTGATGTTAACTCCCAAACCGCTGCGCAGAAGTCAACCAAACTTCACCCAATAGTGTATTGTATCACAATCTAGTAGTTACATTTGAAAATTTCGTTCTAGGACATTTGGTTTGAGCGCAATCTTTAAACTTAGGTCAAAAAAGCCATTTAAGCCTTTTCACAGTGAGATCTATGCGATATGGCCGAGAAATGTAATTTTGATGTTAACTCCCAAACCGCTGCGCAGAAGTCAACCAAACTTCACCCAATAGTGTATTGTATCACAATCTAGTAGTTACATTTGAAAATTTTGTTCTAGGACATTTTGTTTGAACGCAATCATCAAACTTAATGAAAAAAGTCATTTAAGCCTTTTCACAGTGAGATCTATGCGATATGGCCGAGAAATGTAATTTTGATGTTAACTCCCAAACCGCTGCGCAGAAGTCAACCAAACTTCACCCAATAGTGTATTGTATCACATTCTAGTAGTTACATTTGAAAATTTCGTTCTAGGACATTTGGTTTGAGCGCAATCATTAAACTTAGGTCAAAAAAGCCATTTAAGCCTTTTCACAGTGAGATCTATGCGATATGGCCGAGAAATGTAATTTTGATGTTAACTCCCAAACCGCTGCGCAGAAGTCAACCAAACTTCACCCAATAGTGTATTGTATCACAATCTAGTAGTTACATTTGAAAATTTTGTTCTAGGAAATTTTGTTTGAGCGCAATCATCAAACTTAATTAAAAAAGTCATTTAAGCCTTTTCACAGTGAGATCTATGCGATATGGCCGAGAAATGTAATTTTGATGTTAACTCCCAAACCGCTGCGCAGAAGTCAACCAAACTTCACCCATTAGTGTATTGTATCACAATCTAGTAGTTACCTGTGAAATTTTGGTTCTAGGACATTTGATTTGAGCGCAATCCTCAAACTTAGGTCAAAAAAGCCATTTAAGCCTTTTCACAGTGAGATCTATGCGATATGGCCGAGAAATGTAATTTTGATGTTAACTCCCAAACCGCTGCGCAGAAGTCAACCAAACTTCACCCAATAGTGTATTGTATCACAATCTAGTAGTTACATTTGGAAATTTGGTTCTTGGACATTTGATTTGAGCGCAATCCTCAAACTTAGGTCAAAAAAGCCATTTAAGCCTTTTCACAGTGAGATCTATGCGATATGGCCGAGAAATGTAATTTTGATGTTAACTCCCAAACCGCTGCGCAGAAGTCAACCAAACTTCACCCAATAGTGTATTGTATCACAATCTAGTAGTTACATTTGAAAATTTTGTTCTAGGACATTTTGTTTGAACGCAATCATCAAACTTAATTAAAAAAGTCATTTAAGCCTTTTCACAGTGAGATCTATGCGATATGGCCGAGAAATGTAATTTTGATGTTAACTCCCAAACCGCTGCGCAGAAGTCAACCAAACTTCACCCAATAGTGTATTGTATCACATTCTAGTAGTTACATTTGAAAATTTCGTTCTAGGACATTTGGTTTGAGCGCAATCATTAAACTTAGGTCAAAAAAGCCATTTAAGCCTTTTCACAGTGAGATCTATGCGATATGGCCGAGAAATGTAATTTTGATGTTAACTCCCAAACCGCTGCGCAGAAGTCAACCAAACTTCACCCAATAGTGTATTGTATCACAATCTAGTAGTTACATTTGAAAATTTGGTTCTAGGACATTTGATTTGAGCGCAATCCTCAAACTTAGGTCAAAAAAGCCATTTAAGCCTTTTCACAGTGAGATCTATGCGATATGGCCGAGAAATGTAATTTTGATGTTAACTCCCAAACCGCTGCGCAGAAGTCAACCAAACTTCACCCAATAGTGTATTGTATCACATTCTAGTAGTTACATTTGAAAATTTCGTTCTAGGACATTTGGTTTGAGCGCAATCATTAAACTTAGGTCAAAAAAGCCATTTAAGCCTTTTCACAGTGAGATCTATGCGATATGGCCGAGAAATGTAATTTTGATGTTAACTCCCAAACCGCTGCGCAGAAGTCAACTAAACTTCACCCAATAGTGTATTGTATCACATTCTAGTAGTTACATTTTTAAAATTTCGTTCTAGGACATTTGGTTTGAGCGCAATCATTAAACTTAATTAAAAAAGTCATTTAAGCCTTTTCACAGTGAGATCTATGCGATATGGCCGAGAAATGTAATTTTGATGTTAACTCCCAAACCGCTGCGCAGAAGTCAACCAAACTTCACCCATTAGTGTATTGTATCACAATCTAGTAATTACATGTGGAAATTTGGTTCTAGGACATTTGATTTGAGCGCAATCCTCAAACTTAGGTCAAAAAAGCCATTTAAGCCTTTTCACAGTGAGATCTATGCGATATGGCCGAGAAATGTAATTTTGATGTTAACTCCCAAACCGCTGCGCAGAAGTCAACCAAATTTCACCCAATAGTGTATTGTATCACAATCTAGTAGTTACATTTGAAAATTTTGTTCTATGACATTTTGTTTGAACGCAATCATCAAACTTAATTAAAAAAGTCATTTAAGCCTTTTCACAGTGAGATCTATGCGATATGGCCGAGAAATGTAATTTTGATGTTAACTCCCAAACCGCTGCGCAGAAGTCAACCAAACTTCACCCATTAGTGTATTGTATCACAATCTAGTAGTTACATGTGGAAATTTAGTTATTGGACATTTGGTTTGAGCGCAATCATTAAACTTAGGTCAAAAAAGCCATTTAAGCCTTTTCACAGTGAGATCTATGCGATATGGCCGAGAAATGTAATTTTGATAATAACTCCCAAACCGCTGCGCAGAAGTCAACCAAACTTCACCCAATAGTGTATTGTATCACAATCTAGTAGTTACATTTGAAAATTTTGTTCTAGGAAAATTTGTTTGAGCGCAATCATCAAACTTAATTAAAAAAGTCATTTAAGCCTTTTCACAGTGAGATCTATGCGATATGGCCGAGAAATGTAATTTTGATGTTAACTCCCAAACCGCTGCGCAGAAGTCAACCAAACTTCACCCAATAGTGTATTGTATCACATTCTAGTAGTTACATTTGAAAACTTCGTTCTAGGACATTTGGTTTGAGCGCAATCATTAAACTTAGGTCAAAAAAGCCATTTAAGCCTTTTCACAGTGAGATCTATGCGATATGGCCGAGAAATGTAATTTTGATGTTAACTCCCAAACCGCTGCGCAGAAGTCAACCAAACTTCACCCAATTGTGTATTGTATCACAATCTAGTAGTTACATTTGAAAATTTTGTTCTAGGAAATTTTGTTTGAGCGCAATCATCAAACTTAATTAAAAAAGTCATTTAAGCCTTTTCACAGTGAGATCTATGCGATATGGCCGAGAAATGTAATTTTGATGTTAACTCCCAAACCGCTGCGCAGAAGTCAACCAAACTTCACCCAATTGTGTATTGTATCACAATCTAGTAGTTACATTTGAAAATTTTGTTCTAGGAAATTTTGTTTGAGCGCAATCATCAAACTTAATTAAAAAAGTCATTTAAGCCTTTTCACAGTGAGATCTATGCGATATGGCCGAGAAATGTAATTTTGATGTTAACTCCCAAACCGCTGCGCAGAAGTCAACCAAACTTCACCCATTAGTGTATTGTATCACAATCTAGTAGTTACATGTGAAAATTTGGTTCTAGGACATTTGATTTGAGCGCAATCCTCAAACTTAGGTCAAAAAAGCCATTTAAGCCTTTTCACAGTGAGATCTATGCGATATGGCCGAGAAATGTAATTTTGATGTTAACTCCCAAACCGCTGCGCAGAAGTCAACCAAACTTCACCCATTAGTGTATTGTATCACAATCTAGTAGTTACATGTGGAAATTTGGTTATTGGACATTTGGTTTGAGCGCAATAATTAAACTTAGGTCAAAAAAGCCATTTAAGCCTTTTCACAGTGAGATCTATGCGATATGGCCGAGAAATGTAATTTTGATGTTAACTCCCAAACCGCTGCGCAGAAGTCAACCAAACTTCACCCAATAGTGTATTGTATCACAATCTAGTAGTTACATTTGAAAATTTTGTTCTAGGAAATTTTGTTTGAGCGCAATCATCAAACTTAATTAAAAAAGTCATTTAAGCCTTTTCACAGTGAGATCTATGCGATATGGCCGAGAAATGTAATTTTGATGTTAACTCCCAAACCTCTGCGCAGAAGTCAACCAAACTTCACCCATTAGTGTATTGTATCACAATCTAGTAGTTACATGTGGAAATTTGGTTCTAGGACATTTGATTTGAGCGCAATCCTCAAACTTAGGTCAAAAAAGCCATTTAAGCCTTTTCACAGTGAGATCTATGCGATATGGCCGAGAAATGTAATTTTGATGTTAACTCCCAAACCGCTGCGCAGAAGTCAACCAAACTTCACCCAATAGTGTATTGTATCACAATCTAGTAGTTACATTTGGAAATTTGGTTCTTGGACATTTGATTTGAGCGCAATCCTCAAACTTAGGTCAAAAAAGCCATTTAAGCCTTTTCACAGTGAGATCTATGCGATATGGCCGAGAAATGTAATTTTGATGTTAACTCCCAAACCGCTGCGCAGAAGTCAACCAAACTCTACCCAATAGTGTATTGTATCACAATCTAGTAGTTACATTTGAAAATTTTGTTCTAGGACATTTTGTTTGAACGCAATCATCAAACTTAATTAAAAAAGTCATTCAAGCCTTTTCACAGTGAGATCTATGCGATATGGCCGAGAAATGTAATTTTGATGTTAACTCCCAAACCGCTGCGCAGAAGTCAACCAAACTTCACCCAATAGTGTATTGTATCACATTCTAGTAGTTACATTTGAAAACTTCGTTCTAGGACATTTGGTTTGAGCGCAATCATTAAACTTAGGTCAAAAAAGCCATTTAAGCCTTTTCACAGTGAGATCTATGCGATATGGCCGAGAAATGTAATTTTGATGTTAACTCCCAAACCGCTGCGCAGAAGTCAACCAAACTTCACCCAATTGTGTATTGTATCACAATCTAGTAGTTACATTTGAAAATTTTGTTCTAGGAAATTTTGTTTGAGCGCAATCATCAAACTTAATTAAAAAAGTCATTTAAGCCTTTTCACAGTGAGATCTATGCGATATGGCCGAGAAATGTAATTTTGATGTTAACTCCCAAACCGCTGCGCAGAAGTCAACCAAACTTCACCCAATTGTGTATTGTATCACAATCTAGTAGTTACATTTGAAAATTTTGTTCTAGGAAATTTTGTTTGAGCGCAATCATCAAACTTAATTAAAAAAGTCATTTAAGCCTTTTCACAGTGAGATCTATGCGATATGGCCGAGAAATGTAATTTTGATGTTAACTCCCAAACCGCTGCGCAGAAGTCAACCAAACTTCACCCATTAGTGTATTGTATCACAATCTAGTAGTTACATGTGAAAATTTGGTTCTAGGACATTTGATTTGAGCGCAATCCTCAAACTTAGGTCAAAAAAGCCATTTAAGCCTTTTCACAGTGAGATCTATGCGATATGGCCGAGAAATGTAATTTTGATGTTAACTCCCAAACCGCTGCGCAGAAGTCAACCAAACTTCACCCATTAGTGTATTGTATCACAATCTAGTAGTTACATGTGGAAATTTGGTTATTGGACATTTGGTTTGAGCGCAATAATTAAACTTAGGTCAAAAAAGCCATTTAAGCCTTTTCACAGTGAGATCTATGCGATATGGCCGAGAAATGTAATTTTGATGTTAACTCCCAAACCGCTGCGCAGAAGTCAACCAAACTTCACCCAATAGTGTATTGTATCACAATCTAGTAGTTACATTTGAAAATTTTGTTCTAGGAAATTTTGTTTGAGCGCAATCATCAAACTTAATTAAAAAAGTCATTTAAGCCTTTTCACAGTGAGATCTATGCGATATGGCCGAGAAATGTAATTTTGATGTTAACTCCCAAACCTCTGCGCAGAAGTCAACCAAACTTCACCCATTAGTGTATTGTATCACAATCTAGTAGTTACATGTGGAAATTTGGTTCTAGGACATTTGATTTGAGCGCAATCCTCAAACTTAGGTCAAAAAAGCCATTTAAGCCTTTTCACAGTGAGATCTATGCGATATGGCCGAGAAATGTAATTTTGATGTTAACTCCCAAACCGCTGCGCAGAAGTCAACCAAACTTCACCCAATAGTGTATTGTATCACAATCTAGTAGTTACATTTGGAAATTTGGTTCTTGGACATTTGATTTGAGCGCAATCCTCAAACTTAGGTCAAAAAAGCCATTTAAGCCTTTTCACAGTGAGATCTATGCGATATGGCCGAGAAATGTAATTTTGATGTTAACTCCCAAACCGCTGCGCAGAAGTCAACCAAACTTCACCCAATAGTGTATTGTATCACAATCTAGTAGTTACATTTGAAAATTTTGTTCTATGACATTTTGTTTGAACGCAATCATCAAACTTAATTAAAAAAGTCATTTAAGCCTTTTCACAGTGAGATCTATGCGATATGGCCGAGAAATGTAATTTTGATGTTAACTCCCAAACCGCCTCGCAGAAGTCAACCAAACTTCACCCATTAGTGTGTTGTATCACAATCTAGTAGTTACATGTGGAAATTTGGTTATTGGACATTTGGTTTGAGCGCAATCATTAAACTTAGGTCAAAAAAGCCATTTAAGCCTTTTCACAGTGAGATCTATGCGATATGGCCGAGAAATGTAATTTTGATGTTAACTCCAAAACCGCTGCGCAGAAGTCAACCAAACTTCACCTAATAGTGTATTGTATCACAATCTAGTAGTTACATTTGAAAATTTTGTTCTAGGAAATTTTGTTTGAGCGCAATCATCAAACTTAATTAAAAAAGTCATTTAAGCCTTTTCACAGTGAGATCTATGCGATATGGCCGAGAAATGTAATTTTGATGTTAACTCCCAAACCTCTGCGCAGAAGTCAACCAAACTTCACCCATTAGTGTATTGTATCACAATCTAGTAGTTACATGTGGAAATTTGGTTCTAGGACATTTGATTTGAGCGCAATCCTCAAACTTAGGTCAAAAAAGCCATTTAAGCCTTTTCACAGTGAGATCTATGCGATATGGCCGAGAAATGTAATTTTGATGTTAACTCCCAAACCGCTGCGCAGAAGTCAACCAAACTTCACCCAATAGTGTATTGTATCACATTCTAGTAGTTACATTTGAAAATTTCGTTCTAGGACATTTGGTTTGAGCGCAATCTTTAAACTTAGGTCAAAAAAGCCATTTAAGCCTTTTCACAGTGAGATCTATGCGATATGGCCGAGAAATGTAATTTTGATGTTAACTCCCAAACCGCTGCGCAGAAGTCAACCAAACTTCACCCAATAGTGTATTGTATCACAATCTAGTAGTTACATTTGAAAATTTTGTTCTAGGACATTTTGTTTGAACGCAATCATCAAACTTAATTAAAAAAGTCATTTAAGCCTTTTCACAGTGAGATCTATGCGATATGGCCGAGAAATGTAATTTTGATGTTAACTCCCAAACCGCTGCGCAGAAGTCAACCAAACTTCATCCAATAGTGTATTGTATCACAATCTAGTAGTTACATTTGAAAATTTTGTTCTAGGACATTTTGTTTGAACGCAATCATCAAACTTAATTAAAAAAGTCATTTAAGCCTTTTCACGGTGAGATCTATGCGATATGGCCGAGAAATGTAATTTTGATGTTAACTCCCAAACCGCTGCGCAGAAGTCAACCAAACTTCACCCAATAGTGTATTGTATCACATTCTAGTAGTTACATTTGAAAAATTCGTTCTAGGACATTTGGTTTGAGCGCAATCATTAAACTTAGGTCAAAAAAGCCATTTAAGCCTTTTCACAGTGAGATCTATGCGATATGGCCGAGAAATGTAATTTTGATGTTAACTCCCAAACCGCTGCGCAGAAGTCAACTAAACTTCACCCAATAGTGTATTGTATCACATTCTAGTAGTTACATTTGAAAATTTCGTTCTAGGACATTTGGTTTGAGCGCAATCATTAAACTTAGGTCAAAAAAGCCATTTAAGCCTTTTCACAGTGAGATCTATGCGATATGGCCGAGAAATGTAATTTTGATGTTAACTCCCAAACCGCTGCGCAGAAGTCAACCAAACTTCACCCAATAGTGTATTGTATCACATTCTAGTAGTTACATTTGAAAACTTCGTTCTAGGACATTTGGTTTGAGCGCAATCATTAAACTTAGGTCAAAAAAGCCATTTAAGCCTTTTCACAGTGAGATCTATGCGATATGGCCGAGAAATGTAATTTTGATGTTAACTCCCAAACCGCTGCGCAGAAGTCAACCAAACTTCACCCAATTGTGTATTGTATCACAATCTAGTAGTTACATTTGAAAATTTTGTTCTAGGAAATTTTGTTTGAGCGCAATCATCAAACTTAATTAAAAAAGTCATTTAAGCCTTTTCACAGTGAGATCTATGCGATATGGCCGAGAAATGTAATTTTGATGTTAACTCCCAAACCGCTGCGCAGAAGTCAACCAAACTTCACCCAATTGTGTATTGTATCACAATCTAGTAGTTACATTTGAAAATTTTGTTCTAGGAAATTTTGTTTGAGCGCAATCATCAAACTTAATTAAAAAAGTCATTTAAGCCTTTTCACAGTGAGATCTATGCGATATGGCCGAGAAATGTAATTTTGATGTTAACTCCCAAACCGCTGCGCAGAAGTCAACCAAACTTCACCCATTAGTGTATTGTATCACAATCTAGTAGTTACATGTGAAAATTTGGTTCTAGGACATTTGATTTGAGCGCAATCCTCAAACTTAGGTCAAAAAAGCCATTTAAGCCTTTTCACAGTGAGATCTATGCGATATGGCCGAGAAATGTAATTTTGATGTTAACTCCCAAACCGCTGCGCAGAAGTCAACCAAACTTCACCCATTAGTGTATTGTATCACAATCTAGTAGTTACATGTGGAAATTTGGTTATTGGACATTTGGTTTGAGCGCAATAATTAAACTTAGGTCAAAAAAGCCATTTAAGCCTTTTCACAGTGAGATCTATGCGATATGGCCGAGAAATGTAATTTTGATGTTAACTCCCAAACCGCTGCGCAGAAGTCAACCAAACTTCACCCAATAGTGTATTGTATCACATTCTAGTAGTTACATTTGAAAATTTCGTTCTAGGACATTTGGTTTGAGCGCAATCTTTAAACTTAGGTCAAAAAAGCCATTTAAGCCTTTTCACAGTGAGATCTATGCGATATGGCCGAGAAATGTAATTTTGATGTTAACTCCCAAACCGCTGCGCAGAAGTCAACCAAACTTCACCCAATAGTGTATTGTATCACAATCTAGTAGTTACATTTGAAAATTTTGTTCTAGGACATTTTGTTTGAACGCAATCATCAAACTTAATTAAAAAAGTCATTTAAGCCTTTTCACAGTGAGATCTATGCGATATGGCCGAGAAATGTAATTTTGATGTTAACTCCCAAACCGCTGCGCAGAAGTCAACCAAACTTCATCCAATAGTGTATTGTATCACAATCTAGTAGTTACATTTGAAAATTTTGTTCTAGGACATTTTGTTTGAACGCAATCATCAAACTTAATTAAAAAAGTCATTTAAGCCTTTTCACGGTGAGATCTATGCGATATGGCCGAGAAATGTAATTTTGATGTTAACTCCCAAACCGCTGCGCAGAAGTCAACCAAACTTCACCCAATAGTGTATTGTATCACATTCTAGTAGTTACATTTGAAAAATTCGTTCTAGGACATTTGGTTTGAGCGCAATCATTAAACTTAGGTCAAAAAAGCCATTTAAGCCTTTTCACAGTGAGATCTATGCGATATGGCCGAGAAATGTAATTTTGATGTTAACTCCCAAACCGCTGCGCAGAAGTCAACTAAACTTCACCCAATAGTGTATTGTATCACATTCTAGTAGTTACATTTGAAAATTTCGTTCTAGGACATTTGGTTTGAGCGCAATCATTAAACTTAGGTCAAAAAAGCCATTTAAGCCTTTTCACAGTGAGATCTATGCGATATGGCCGAGAAATGTAATTTTGATGTTAACTCCCAAACCGCTGCGCAGAAGTCAACCAAACTTCACCCAATAGTGTATTGTATCACATTCTAGTAGTTACATTTGAAAACTTCGTTCTAGGACATTTGGTTTGAGCGCAATCATTAAACTTAGGTCAAAAAAGCCATTTAAGCCTTTTCACAGTGAGATCTATGCGATATGGCCGAGAAATGTAATTTTGATGTTAACTCCCAAACCGCTGCGCAGAAGTCAACCAAACTTCACCCAATTGTGTATTGTATCACAATCTAGTAGTTACATTTGAAAATTTTGTTCTAGGAAATTTTGTTTGAGCGCAATCATCAAACTTAATTAAAAAAGTCATTTAAGCCTTTTCACAGTGAGATCTATGCGATATGGCCGAGAAATGTAATTTTGATGTTAACTCCCAAACCGCTGCGCAGAAGTCAACCAAACTTCACCCAATTGTGTATTGTATCACAATCTAGTAGTTACATTTGAAAATTTTGTTCTAGGAAATTTTGTTTGAGCGCAATCATCAAACTTAATTAAAAAAGTCATTTAAGCCTTTTCACAGTGAGATCTATGCGATATGGCCGAGAAATGTAATTTTGATGTTAACTCCCAAACCGCTGCGCAGAAGTCAACCAAACTTCACCCATTAGTGTATTGTATCACAATCTAGTAGTTACATGTGAAAATTTGGTTCTAGGACATTTGATTTGAGCGCAATCCTCAAACTTAGGTCAAAAAAGCCATTTAAGCCTTTTCACAGTGAGATCTATGCGATATGGCCGAGAAATGTAATTTTGATGTTAACTCCCAAACCGCTGCGCAGAAGTCAACCAAACTTCACCCATTAGTGTATTGTATCACAATCTAGTAGTTACATGTGGAAATTTGGTTATTGGACATTTGGTTTGAGCGCAATAATTAAACTTAGGTCAAAAAAGCCATTTAAGCCTTTTCACAGTGAGATCTATGCGATATGGCCGAGAAATGTAATTTTGATGTTAACTCCCAAACCGCTGCGCAGAAGTCAACCAAACTTCACCCAATAGTGTATTGTATCACAATCTAGTAGTTACATTTGAAAATTTTGTTCTAGGAAATTTTGTTTGAGCGCAATCATCAAACTTAATTAAAAAAGTCATTTAAGCCTTTTCACAGTGAGATCTATGCGATATGGCCGAGAAATGTAATTTTGATGTTAACTCCCAAACCTCTGCGCAGAAGTCAATCAAACTTCACCCATTAGTGTATTGTATCACAATCTAGTAGTTACATGTGGAAATTTGGTTCTAGGACATTTGATTTGAGCGCAATCCTCAAACTTAGGTCAAAAAAGCCATTTAAGCCTTTTCACAGTGAGATCTATGCGATATGGCCGAGAAATGTAATTTTGATGTTAACTCCCAAACCGCTGCGCAGAAGTCAACCAAACTTCACCCATTAGTGTATTGTATCACAATCTAGTAGTTACATGTGGAAATTTGGTTATTGGACATTTGGTTTGAGCGCAATAATTAAACTTAGGTCAAAAAAGCCATTTAAGCCTTTTCACAGTGAGATCTATGCGATATGGCCGAGAAATGTAATTTTGATGTTAACTCCCAAACCGCTGCGCAGAAGTCAACCAAACTTCACCCAATAGTGTATTGTATCACAATCTAGTAGTTACATTTGAAAATTTTGTTCTAGGAAATTTTGTTTGAGCGCAATCATCAAACTTAATTAAAAAAGTCATTTAAGCCTTTTCACAGTGAGATCTATGCGATATGGCCGAGAAATGTAATTTTGATGTTAACTCCCAAACCTCTGCGCAGAAGTCAACCAAACTTCACCCATTAGTGTATTGTATCACAATCTAGTAGTTACATGTGGAAATTTGGTTCTAGGACATTTGATTTGAGCGCAATCCTCAAACTTAGGTCAAAAAAGCCATTTAAGCCTTTTCACAGTGAGATCTATGCGATATGGCCGAGAAATGTAATTTTGATGTTAACTCCCAAACCGCTGCGCAGAAGTCAACCAAACTTCACCCAATAGTGTATTGTATCACAATCTAGTAGTTACATTTGGAAATTTGGTTCTTGGACATTTGATTTGAGCGCAATCCTCAAACTTAGGTCAAAAAAGCCATTTAAGCCTTTTCACAGTGAGATCTATGCGATATGGCCGAGAAATGTAATTTTGATGTTAACTCCCAAACCGCTGCGCAGAAGTCAACCAAACTTCACCCAATAGTGTATTGTATCACAATCTAGTAGTTACATTTGAAAATTTTGTTCTATGACATTTTGTTTGAACGCAATCATCAAACTTAATTAAAAAAGTCATTTAAGCCTTTTCACAGTGAGATCTATGCGATATGGCCGAGAAATGTAATTTTGATGTTAACTCCCAAACCGCCTCGCAGAAGTCAACCAAACTTCACCCATTAGTGTGTTGTATCACAATCTAGTAGTTACATGTGGAAATTTGGTTATTGGACATTTGGTTTGAGCGCAATCATTAAACTTAGGTCAAAAAAGCCATTTAAGCCTTTTCACAGTGAGATCTATGCGATATGGCCGAGAAATGTAATTTTGATGTTAACTCCAAAACCGCTGCGCAGAAGTCAACCAAACTTCACCCAATAGTGTATTGTATCACAATCTAGTAGTTACATTTGAAAATTTTGTTCTAGGAAATTTTGTTTGAGCGCAATCATCAAACTTAATTAAAAAAGTCATTTAAGCCTTTTCACAGTGAGATCTATGCGATATGGCCGAGAAATGTAATTTTGATGTTAACTCCCAAACCTCTGCGCAGAAGTCAACCAAACTTCACCCATTAGTGTATTGTATCACAATCTAGTAGTTACATGTGGAAATTTGGTTCTAGGACATTTGATTTGAGCGCAATCCTCAAACTTAGGTCAAAAAAGCCATTTAAGCCTTTTCACAGTGAGATCTATGCGATATGGCCGAGAAATGTAATTTTGATGTTAACTCCCAAACCGCTGCGCAGAAGTCAACCAAACTTCACCCAATAGTGTATTGTATCACATTCTAGTAGTTACATTTGAAAATTTCGTTCTAGGACATTTGGTTTGAGCGCAATCTTTAAACTTAGGTCAAAAAAGCCATTTAAGCCTTTTCACAGTGAGATCTATGCGATATGGCCGAGAAATGTAATTTTGATGTTAACTCCCAAACCGCTGCGCAGAAGTCAACCAAACTTCACCCAATAGTGTATTGTATCACAATCTAGTAGTTACATTTGAAAATTTTGTTCTAGGACATTTTGTTTGAACGCAATCATCAAACTTAATTAAAAAAGTCATTTAAGCCTTTTCACAGTGAGATCTATGCGATATGGCCGAGAAATGTAATTTTGATGTTAACTCCCAAACCGCTGCGCAGAAGTCAACCAAACTTCATCCAATAGTGTATTGTATCACAATCTAGTAGTTACATTTGAAAATTTTGTTCTAGGACATTTTGTTTGAACGCAATCATCAAACTTAATTAAAAAAGTCATTTAAGCCTTTTCACGGTGAGATCTATGCGATATGGCCGAGAAATGTAATTTTGATGTTAACTCCCAAACCGCTGCGCAGAAGTCAACCAAACTTCACCCAATAGTGTATTGTATCACATTCTAGTAGTTACATTTGAAAAATTCGTTCTAGGACATTTGGTTTGAGCGCAATCATTAAACTTAGGTCAAAAAAGCCATTTAAGCCTTTTCACAGTGAGATCTATGCGATATGGCCGAGAAATGTAATTTTGATGTTAACTCCCAAACCGCTGCGCAGAAGTCAACTAAACTTCACCCAATAGTGTATTGTATCACATTCTAGTAGTTACATTTGAAAATTTCGTTCTAGGACATTTGGTTTGAGCGCAATCATTAAACTTAGGTCAAAAAAGCCATTTAAGCCTTTTCACAGTGAGATCTATGCGATATGGCCGAGAAATGTAATTTTGATGTTAACTCCCAAACCGCTGCGCAGAAGTCAACCAAACTTCACCCAATAGTGTATTGTATCACATTCTAGTAGTTACATTTGAAAACTTCGTTCTAGGACATTTGGTTTGAGCGCAATCATTAAACTTAGGTCAAAAAAGCCATTTAAGCCTTTTCACAGTGAGATCTATGCGATATGGCCGAGAAATGTAATTTTGATGTTAACTCCCAAACCGCTGCGCAGAAGTCAACCAAACTTCACCCAATTGTGTATTGTATCACAATCTAGTAGTTACATTTGAAAATTTTGTTCTAGGAAATTTTGTTTGAGCGCAATCATCAAACTTAATTAAAAAAGTCATTTAAGCCTTTTCACAGTGAGATCTATGCGATATGGCCGAGAAATGTAATTTTGATGTTAACTCCCAAACCGCTGCGCAGAAGTCAACCAAACTTCACCCAATTGTGTATTGTATCACAATCTAGTAGTTACATTTGAAAATTTTGTTCTAGGAAATTTTGTTTGAGCGCAATCATCAAACTTAATTAAAAAAGTCATTTAAGCCTTTTCACAGTGAGATCTATGCGATATGGCCGAGAAATGTAATTTTGATGTTAACTCCCAAACCGCTGCGCAGAAGTCAACCAAACTTCACCCATTAGTGTATTGTATCACAATCTAGTAGTTACATGTGAAAATTTGGTTCTAGGACATTTGATTTGAGCGCAATCCTCAAACTTAGGTCAAAAAAGCCATTTAAGCCTTTTCACAGTGAGATCTATGCGATATGGCCGAGAAATGTAATTTTGATGTTAACTCCCAAACCGCTGCGCAGAAGTCAACCAAACTTCACCCATTAGTGTATTGTATCACAATCTAGTAGTTACATGTGGAAATTTGGTTATTGGACATTTGGTTTGAGCGCAATAATTAAACTTAGGTCAAAAAAGCCATTTAAGCCTTTTCACAGTGAGATCTATGCGATATGGCCGAGAAATGTAATTTTGATGTTAACTCCCAAACCGCTGCGCAGAAGTCAACCAAACTTCACCCAATAGTGTATTGTATCACATTCTAGTAGTTACATTTGAAAATTTCGTTCTAGGACATTTGGTTTGAGCGCAATCTTTAAACTTAGGTCAAAAAAGCCATTTAAGCCTTTTCACAGTGAGATCTATGCGATATGGCCGAGAAATGTAATTTTGATGTTAACTCCCAAACCGCTGCGCAGAAGTCAACCAAACTTCACCCAATAGTGTATTGTATCACAATCTAGTAGTTACATTTGAAAATTTTGTTCTAGGACATTTTGTTTGAACGCAATCATCAAACTTAATTAAAAAAGTCATTTAAGCCTTTTCACAGTGAGATCTATGCGATATGGCCGAGAAATGTAATTTTGATGTTAACTCCCAAACCGCTGCGCAGAAGTCAACCAAACTTCATCCAATAGTGTATTGTATCACAATCTAGTAGTTACATTTGAAAATTTTGTTCTAGGACATTTTGTTTGAACGCAATCATCAAACTTAATTAAAAAAGTCATTTAAGCCTTTTCACGGTGAGATCTATGCGATATGGCCGAGAAATGTAATTTTGATGTTAACTCCCAAACCGCTGCGCAGAAGTCAACCAAACTTCACCCAATAGTGTATTGTATCACATTCTAGTAGTTACATTTGAAAAATTCGTTCTAGGACATTTGGTTTGAGCGCAATCATTAAACTTAGGTCAAAAAAGCCATTTAAGCCTTTTCACAGTGAGATCTATGCGATATGGCCGAGAAATGTAATTTTGATGTTAACTCCCAAACCGCTGCGCAGAAGTCAACTAAACTTCACCCAATAGTGTATTGTATCACATTCTAGTAGTTACATTTGAAAATTTCGTTCTAGGACATTTGGTTTGAGCGCAATCATTAAACTTAGGTCAAAAAAGCCATTTAAGCCTTTTCACAGTGAGATCTATGCGATATGGCCGAGAAATGTAATTTTGATGTTAACTCCCAAACCGCTGCGCAGAAGTCAACCAAACTTCACCCAATAGTGTATTGTATCACATTCTAGTAGTTACATTTGAAAACTTCGTTCTAGGACATTTGGTTTGAGCGCAATCATTAAACTTAGGTCAAAAAAGCCATTTAAGCCTTTTCACAGTGAGATCTATGCGATATGGCCGAGAAATGTAATTTTGATGTTAACTCCCAAACCGCTGCGCAGAAGTCAACCAAACTTCACCCAATTGTGTATTGTATCACAATCTAGTAGTTACATTTGAAAATTTTGTTCTAGGAAATTTTGTTTGAGCGCAATCATCAAACTTAATTAAAAAAGTCATTTAAGCCTTTTCACAGTGAGATCTATGCGATATGGCCGAGAAATGTAATTTTGATGTTAACTCCCAAACCGCTGCGCAGAAGTCAACCAAACTTCACCCAATTGTGTATTGTATCACAATCTAGTAGTTACATTTGAAAATTTTGTTCTAGGAAATTTTGTTTGAGCGCAATCATCAAACTTAATTAAAAAAGTCATTTAAGCCTTTTCACAGTGAGATCTATGCGATATGGCCGAGAAATGTAATTTTGATGTTAACTCCCAAACCGCTGCGCAGAAGTCAACCAAACTTCACCCATTAGTGTATTGTATCACAATCTAGTAGTTACATGTGAAAATTTGGTTCTAGGACATTTGATTTGAGCGCAATCCTCAAACTTAGGTCAAAAAAGCCATTTAAGCCTTTTCACAGTGAGATCTATGCGATATGGCCGAGAAATGTAATTTTGATGTTAACTCCCAAACCGCTGCGCAGAAGTCAACCAAACTTCACCCATTAGTGTATTGTATCACAATCTAGTAGTTACATGTGGAAATTTGGTTATTGGACATTTGGTTTGAGCGCAATAATTAAACTTAGGTCAAAAAAGCCATTTAAGCCTTTTCACAGTGAGATCTATGCGATATGGCCGAGAAATGTAATTTTGATGTTAACTCCCAAACCGCTGCGCAGAAGTCAACCAAACTTCACCCAATAGTGTATTGTATCACAATCTAGTAGTTACATTTGAAAATTTTGTTCTAGGAAATTTTGTTTGAGCGCAATCATCAAACTTAATTAAAAAAGTCATTTAAGCCTTTTCACAGTGAGATCTATGCGATATGGCCGAGAAATGTAATTTTGATGTTAACTCCCAAACCTCTGCGCAGAAGTCAATCAAACTTCACCCATTAGTGTATTGTATCACAATCTAGTAGTTACATGTGGAAATTTGGTTCTAGGACATTTGATTTGAGCGCAATCCTCAAACTTAGGTCAAAAAAGCCATTTAAGCCTTTTCACAGTGAGATCTATGCGATATGGCCGAGAAATGTAATTTTGATGTTAACTCCCAAACCGCTGCGCAGAAGTCAACCAAACTTCACCCAATAGTGTATTGTATCACAATCTAGTAGTTACATTTGGAAATTTGGTTCTTGGACATTTGATTTGAGCGCAATCCTCAAACTTAGGTCAAAAAAGCCATTTAAGCCTTTTCACAGTGAGATCTATGCGATATGGCCGAGAAATGTAATTTTGATGTTAACTCCCAAACCGCTGCGCAGAAGTCAACCAAACTTCACCCAATAGTGTATTGTATCACAATCTAGTAGTTACATTTGAAAATTTTGTTCTATGACATTTTGTTTGAACGCAATCATCAAACTTAATTAAAAAAGTCATTTAAGCCTTTTCACAGTGAGATCTATGCGATATGGCCGAGAAATGTAATTTTGATGTTAACTCCCAAACCGCCTCGCAGAAGTCAACCAAACTTCACCCATTAGTGTGTTGTATCACAATCTAGTAGTTACATGTGGAAATTTGGTTATTGGACATTTGGTTTGAGCGCAATCATTAAACTTAGGTCAAAAAAGCCATTTAAGCCTTTTCACAGTGAGATCTATGCGATATGGCCGAGAAATGTAATTTTGATGTTAACTCCAAAACCGCTGCGCAGAAGTCAACCAAACTTCACCCAATAGTGTATTGTATCACAATCTAGTAGTTACATTTGAAAATTTTGTTCTAGGAAATTTTGTTTGAGCGCAATCATCAAACTTAATTAAAAAAGTCATTTAAGCCTTTTCACAGTGAGATCTATGCGATATGGCCGAGAAATGTAATTTTGATGTTAACTCCCAAACCTCTGCGCAGAAGTCAACCAAACTTCACCCATTAGTGTATTGTATCACAATCTAGTAGTTACATGTGGAAATTTGGTTCTAGGACATTTGATTTGAGCGCAATCCTCAAACTTAGGTCAAAAAAGCCATTTAAGCCTTTTCACAGTGAGATCTATGCGATATGGCCGAGAAATGTAATTTTGATGTTAACTCCCAAACCGCTGCGCAGAAGTCAACCAAACTTCACCCAATAGTGTATTGTATCACATTCTAGTAGTTACATTTGAAAATTTCGTTCTAGGACATTTGGTTTGAGCGCAATCTTTAAACTTAGGTCAAAAAAGCCATTTAAGCCTTTTCACAGTGAGATCTATGCGATATGGCCGAGAAATGTAATTTTGATGTTAACTCCCAAACCGCTGCGCAGAAGTCAACCAAACTTCACCCAATAGTGTATTGTATCACAATCTAGTAGTTACATTTGAAAATTTTGTTCTAGGACATTTTGTTTGAACGCAATCATCAAACTTAATTAAAAAAGTCATTTAAGCCTTTTCACAGTGAGATCTATGCGATATGGCCGAGAAATGTAATTTTGATGTTAACTCCCAAACCGCTGCGCAGAAGTCAACCAAACTTCATCCAATAGTGTATTGTATCACAATCTAGTAGTTACATTTGAAAATTTTGTTCTAGGACATTTTGTTTGAACGCAATCATCAAACTTAATTAAAAAAGTCATTTAAGCCTTTTCACGGTGAGATCTATGCGATATGGCCGAGAAATGTAATTTTGATGTTAACTCCCAAACCGCTGCGCAGAAGTCAACCAAACTTCACCCAATAGTGTATTGTATCACATTCTAGTAGTTACATTTGAAAATTTCGTTCTAGGACATTTGGTTTGAGCGCAATCATTAAACTTAGGTCAAAAAAGCCATTTAAGCCTTTTCACAGTGAGATCTATGCGATATGGCCGAGAAATGTAATTTTGATGTTAACTCCCAAACCGCTGCGCAGAAGTCAACTAAACTTCACCCAATAGTGTATTGTATCACATTCTAGTAGTTACATTTGAAAATTTCGTTCTAGGACATTTGGTTTGAGCGCAATCATTAAACTTAGGTCAAAAAAGCCATTTAAGCCTTTTCACAGTGAGATCTATGCGATATGGCCGAGAAATGTAATTTTGATGTTAACTCCCAAACCGCTGCGCAGAAGTCAACCAAACTTCACCCAATAGTGTATTGTATCACATTCTAGTAGTTACATTTGAAAACTTCGTTCTAGGACATTTGGTTTGAGCGCAATCATTAAACTTAGGTCAAAAAAGCCATTTAAGCCTTTTCACAGTGAGATCTATGCGATATGGCCGAGAAATGTAATTTTGATGTTAACTCCCAAACCGCTGCGCAGAAGTCAACCAAACTTCACCCAATAGTGTATTGTATCACATTCTAGTAGTTACATTTGAAAATTTCGTTCTAGGACATTTGGTTTGAGCGCAATCTTTAAACTTAGGTCAAAAAAGCCATTTAAGCCTTTTCACAGTGAGATCTATGCGATATGGCCGAGAAATGTAATTTTGATGTTAACTCCCAAACCGCTGCGCAGAAGTCAACCAAACTTCACCCAATAGTGTATTGTATCACAATCTAGTAGTTACATTTGAAAATTTTGTTCTAGGACATTTTGTTTGAACGCAATCATCAAACTTAATTAAAAAAGTCATTTAAGCCTTTTCACAGTGAGATCTATGCGATATGGCCGAGAAATGTAATTTTGATGTTAACTCCCAAACCGCTGCGCAGAAGTCAACCAAACTTCACCCAATAGTGTATTGTATCACAATCTAGTAGTTACATTTGAAAATTTTGTTCTAGGACATTTTGTTTGAACGCAATCATCAAACTTAATTAAAAAAGTCATTTAAGCCTTTTCACGGTGAGATCTATGCGATATGGCCGAGAAATGTAATTTTGATGTTAACTCCCAAACCGCTGCGCAGAAGTCAACCAAACTTCACCCAATAGTGTATTGTATCACATTCTAGTAGTTACATTTGAAAATTTCGTTCTAGGACATTTGGTTTGAGCGCAATCATTAAACTTAGGTCAAAAAAGCCATTTAAGCCTTTTCACAGTGAGATCTATGCGATATGGCCGAGAAATGTAATTTTGATGTTAACTCCCAAACCGCTGCGCAGAAGTCAACCAAACTTCACCCATTAGTGTATTGTATCACAATCTAGTAATTACATGTGGAAATTTGGTTCTAGGACATTTGATTTGAGCGCAATCCTCAAACTTAGGTCAAAAAAGCCATTTAAGCCTTTTCACAGTGAGATCTATGCGATATGGCCGAGAAATGTAATTTTGATGTTAACTCCCAAACCGCTGCGCAGAAGTCAACCAAACTTCACCCAATAGTGTATTGTATCACAATCTAGTAGTTACATTTGAAAATTTTGTTCTAGGAAATTTTGTTTGAGCGCAATCATCAAACTTAATTAAAAAAGTCATTTAAGCCTTTTCACAGTGAGATCTATGCGATATGGCCGAGAAATGTAATTTTGATGTTAACTCCCAAACCGCTGCGCAGAAGTCAACCAAACTTCACCCAATAGTGTATTGTATCACAATCTAGTAGTTACATTTGAAAATTTTGTTCTAGGACATTTTGTTTGAACGCAATCATCAAACTTAATTAAAAAAGTCATTTAAGCCTTTTCACGGTGAGATCTATGCGATATGGCCGAGAAATGTAATTTTGATGTTAACTCCCAAACCGCTGCGCAGAAGTCAACCAAACTTCACCCAATAGTGTATTGTATCACATTCTAGTAGTTACATTTGAAAATTTCGTTTTAGGACATTTGGTTTGAGCGCAATCATTAAACTTAGGTCAAAAAAGCCATTTAAGCCTTTTCACAGTGAGATCTATGCGATATGGCCGAGAAATGTAATTTTGATGTTAACTCCCAAACCGCTGCGCAGAAGTCAACCAAACTTCACCCAATAGTGTATTGTATCACAATCTAGTAGTTACATTTGAAAATTTTGTTCTAGGAAATTTTTTTTGAGCGCAATCATCAAACTTAATTAAAAAAGTCATTTAAGCCTTTTCACAGTGAGATCTATACGATATGGCCGAGAAATGTAATTTTGATGTTAACTCCCAAACCTCTGCGCAGAAGTCAACCAAACTTCACCCATTAGTGTATTGTATCACAATCTAGTAGTTACATGTGGAAATTTGGTTCTAGGACATTTGATTTGAGCGCAATCCTCAAACTTAGGTCAAAAAAGCCATTTAAGCCTTTTCACAGTGAGATCTATGCGATATGGCCGAGAAATGTAATTTTGATGTTAACTCCCAAACCGCTGCGCAGAAGTCAACCAAACTTCACCCAATAGTGTATTGTATCACATTCTAGTAGTTACATTTGAAAATTTCGTTCTAGGACATTTGGTTTGAGCGCAATCTTTAAACTTAGGTCAAAAAAGCCATTTAAGCCTTTTCACAGTGAGATCTATGCGATATGGCCGAGAAATGTAATTTTGATGTTAACTCCCAAACCGCTGCGCAGAAGTCAACCAAACTTCACCCAATAGTGTATTGTATCACAATCTAGTAGTTACATTTGAAAATTTTGTTCTAGGACATTTTGTTTGAACGCAATCATCAAACTTAATTAAAAAAGTCATTTAAGCCTTTTCACAGTGAGTTCTATGCGATATGGCCGAGAAATGTAATTTTGATGTTAACTCCCAAACCGCTGCGCAGAAGTCAACCAAACTTCACCCAATAGTGTATTGTATCACAATCTAGTAGTTACATTTGAAAATTTTGTTCTATGACATTTTGTTTGAACGCAATCATCAAACTTAATTAAAAAAGTCATTTAAGCCTTTTCACAGTGAGATCTATGCGATATGGCCGAGAAATGTAATTTTGATGTTAACTCCCAAACCGCTGCGCAGAAGTCAACCAAACTTCACCCATTAGTGTATTGTATCACAATCTAGTAGTTACATGTGGAAATTTGGTTATTGGACATTTGGTTTGAGCGCAATCATCAAACTTAGGTCAAAAAAGCCATTTAAGCCTTTTCACAGTGAGATCTATGCGATATGGCCGAGAAATGTAATTTTGATGTTAACTCCCAAACCGCTGCGCAGAAGTCAACCAAACTTCACCCAATAGTGTATTGTATCACAATCTAGTAGTTACATTTGAAAATTTTGTTCTAGGAAATTTTGTTTGAGCGCAATCATCAAACTTAATTAAAAAAGTCATTTAAGCCTTTTCACAGTGAGATCTATGCGATATGGCCGAGAAATGTAATTTTGATGTTAACTCCCAAACCTCTGCGCAGAAGTCAACCAAACTTCACCCAATAGTGTATTATATCACAATCTAGTAGTTACATGTGGAAATTTGGTTCTAGGACATTTGATTTGAGAGCAATCTTTAAACTTAGGTCAAAAAAGCCATTTAAGCCTTTTCACAGTGAGATCTATGCGATATGGCCGAGAAATGTAATTTTGATGTTAACTCCCAAACCGCTGCGCAGAAGTCAACCAAACTTCACCCAATAGTGTATTGTATCACTATCTAGTAGTTACATTTGAAAATTTTGTTCTAGGACATTTTGTTTGAACGCAATCATCAAACTTAATTAAAAAAGTCATTTAAGCCTTTTCACAGTGAGATCTATGCGATATGGCCGAGAAATGTAATTTTGATGTTAACTCCCAAACCGCTGCGCAGAAGTCAACCAAACTTCACCCAATAGTGTATTGTATCACAATCTAGTAGTTACATTTGGAAATTTTGTTCTTGGACATTTGATTTGAGTGCAATCCTCAAACTTAGGTCAAAAAAGCCATTTAAGCCTTTTCACAGTGAGATCTATGCGATATGGCCGAGAAATGTAATTTTGATGTTAACTCCCAAACCGCTGCGCAGAAGTCAACCAAACTTCACCCATTAGTGTATTGTATCACAATCTAGTAGTTACATGTGGAAATTTGGTTCTAGGACATTTGATTTGAGCGCAATCCTCAAACTTAGGTCAAAAAAGCCATTTAAGCCTTTTCACAGTGAGATCTATGCGATATGGCCGAGAAATGTAATTTTGATGTTAACTCCCAAACCGCTGCGCAGAAGTCAACCAAACTTCACCCAATAGTGTATTGTATCACATTCTAGTAGTTACATTTGAAAATTTCGTTCTAGGACATTTGGTTTGAGCGCAATCTTTAAACTTAGGTCAAAAAAGCCATTTAAGCCTTTTCACAGTGAGATCTATGCGATATGGCCGAGAAATGTAATTTTGATGTTAACTCCCAAACCGCTGCGCAGAAGTCAACCAAACTTCACCCAATAGTGTATTGTATCACAATCTAGTAGTTACATTTGAAAATTTTGTTCTAGGACATTTTGTTTGAACGCAATCATCAAACTTAATTAAAAAAGTCATTTAAGCCTTTTCACAGTGAGATCTATGCGATATGGCCGAGAAATGTAATTTTGATGTTAACTCCCAAACCGCTGCGCAGAAGTCAACCAAACTTCACCCAATAGTGTATTGTATCACAATCTAGTAGTTACATTTGAAAATTTTGTTCTAGGACATTTTGTTTGAACGCAATCATCAAACTTAATTAAAAAAGTCATTTAAGCCTTTTCACGGTGAGATCTATGCGATATGGCCGAGAAATGTAATTTTGATGTTAACTCCCAAACCGCTGCGCAGAAGTCAACCAAACTTCACCCAATAGTGTATTGTATCACATTCTAGTAGTTACATTTGAAAATTTCGTTCTAGGACATTTGGTTTGAGCGCAATCATTAAACTTAGGTCAAAAAAGCCATTTAAGCCTTTTCACAGTGAGATCTATGCGATATGGCCGAGAAATGTAATTTTGATGTTAACTCCCAAACCGCTGCGCAGAAGTCAACCAAACTTCACCCAATAGTGTATTGTATCACAATCTAGTAGTTACATTTGAAAATTTTGTTCTAGGACATTTTGTTTGAACGCAATCATCAAACTTAATTAAAAAAGTCATTTAAGCCTTTTCACAGTGAGATCTATGCGATATGGCCGAGAAATGTAATTTTGATGTTAACTCCCAAACCGCTGCGCAGAAGTCAACCAAACTTCACCCAATAGTGTATTGTATCACATTCTAGTAGTTACATTTGAAAATTTCGTTCTAGGACATTTGGTTTGAGCGCAATCATTAAACTTAGGTCAAAAAAGCCATTTAAGCCTTTTCACAGTGAGATCTATGCGATATGGCCGAGAAATGTAATTTTGATGTTAACTCCCAAACCGCTGCGCAGAAGTCAACCAAACTTCACCCAATAGTGTATTGTATCACAATCTAGTAGTTACATTTGAAAATTTTGTTCTAGGAAATTTTGTTTGAGCGCAATCATCAAACTTAATTAAAAAAGTCATTTAAGCCTTTTCACAGTGAGATCTATGCGATATGGCCGAGAAATGTAATTTTGATGTTAACTCCCAAACCGCTGCGCAGAAGTCAACCAAACTTCACCCATTAGTGTATTGTATCACAATCTAGTAGTTACATGTGAAAATTTGGTTCTAGGACATTTGATTTGAGCGAAATCCTCAAACTTAGGTCAAAAAAGCCATTTAAGCCTTTTCACAGTGAGATCTATGCGATATGGCCGAGAAATGTAATTTTGATGTTAACTCCCAAACCGCTGCGCAGAAGTCAACCAAACTTCACCCAATAGTGTATTGTATTACATTCTAGTAGTTACATTTGAAAATTTCGTTCTAGGACATTTGGTTTGAGCGCAATCATTAAACTTAGGTCAAAAAAGCCATTTAAGCCTTTTCACAGTGAGATCTATGCGATATGGCCGAGAAATGTAATTTTGATGTTAACTCCCAAACCGCTGCGCAGAAGTCAACTAAACTTCACCCAATAGTGTATTGTATCACATTCTAGTAGTTACATTTGAAAATTTCGTTCTAGGACATTTTGTTTGAGCGCAATCATTAAACTTAATTAAAAAAGTCATTTAAGCCTTTTCACAGTGAGATCTATGCGATATGGCCGAGAAATGTAATTTTGATGTTAACTCCCAAACCGCTGCGCAGAAGTCAACCAAACTTCACCCAATAGTGTATTGTATCACAATCTAGTAGTTACATTTGAAAATTTTGTTCTATGACATTTTGTTTGAACGCAATCATCAAACTTAATTAAAAAAGTCATTTAAGCCTTTTCACAGTGAGATCTATGCGATATGGCCGAGAAATGTAATTTTGATAACTCCCAAACCGCTGCGCAGAAGTCAACCAAACTTCACCCAATAGTGTATTGTATCACAATCTAGTAGTTACATTTGGAAATTTGGTTCTTGGACATTTGATTTGAGCGCAATCCTCAAACTTAGGTCAAAAAAGCCATTTAAGCCTTTTCACAGTGAGATCTATGCGATATGGCCGAGAAATGTAATTTTGATGTTAACTCCCAAACCGCTGCGCAGAAGTCAACCAAACTTCACCCAATAGTGTATTGTATCACAATCTAGTAGTTACATTTGAAAATTTTGTTCTAGGACATTTTGTTTGAACGCAATCATCAAACTTAATTAAAAAAGTCATTTAAGCCTTTTCACAGTGAGATCTATGCGATATGGCCGAGAAATGTAATTTTGATGTTAACTCCCAAACCGCTGCGCAGAAGTCAACCAAACTTCACCCAATAGTGTATTGTATCACAATCTAGTAGTTACATTTGAAAATTTTGTTCTAGGACATTTTGTTTGAACGCAATCATCAAACTTAATTAAAAAAGTCATTTAAGCCTTTTCACGGTGAGATCTATGCGATATGGCCGAGAAATGTAATTTTGATGTTAACTCCCAAACCGCTGCGCAGAAGTCAACCAAACTTCACCCAATAGTGTATTGTATCACATTCTAGTAGTTACATTTGAAAATTTCGTTCTAGGACATTTGGTTTGAGCGCAATCATTAAACTTAGGTCAAAAAAGACATTTAAGCCTTTTCACAGTGAGATCTATGCGATATGGCCGAGAAATGTAATTTTGATGTTAACTCCCAAACCGCTGCGCAGAAGTCAACTAAACTTCACCCAATAGTGTATTGTATCACATTCTAGTAGTTACATTTGAAAATTTCGTTCTAGGACATTTGGTTTGAGCGCAATCATTAAACTTAATTAAAAAAGTCATTTAAGCCTTTTCACAGTGAGATCTATGCGATATGGCCGAGAAATGTAATTTTGATGTTAACTCCCAAACCGCTGCGCAGAAGTCAACCAAACTTCACCCATTAGTGTATTGTATCACAATCTAGTAATTACATGTGGAAATTTGGTTCTAGGACATTTGATTTGAGCGCAATCCTCAAACTTAGGTCAAAAAAGCCATTTAAGCCTTTTCACAGTGAGATCTATGCTATATTGCCGAGAAATGTAATTTTGATGTTAACTCCCAAACCGCTGCGCAGAAGTCAACCAAACTTCACCCAATAGTGTATTGTATCACAATCTAGTAGTTACATTTGAAAATTTTGTTCTATGACATTTTGTTTGAACGCAATCATCAAACTTAATTAAAAAAGTCATTTAAGCCTTTTCACAGTGAGATCTATGCGATATGGCCGAGAAATGTAATTTTGATGTTAACTCCCAAACCGCTGCGCAGAAGTCAACCAAACTTCACCCATTAGTGTATTGTATCACAATCTAGTAGTTACATGTGGAAATTTGGTTATTGGACATTTGGTTTGAGCGCAATCATTAAACTTAGGTCAAAAAAGCCATTTAAGCCTTTTCACAGTGAGATCTATGCGATATGGCCGAGAAATGTAATTTTGATGTTAACTCCCAAACCGCTGCGCAGAAGTCAACCAAACTTCACCCAATAGTGTATTGTATCACAATCTAGTAGTTACATTTGAAAATTTTGTTCTAGAAAATTTTGTTTGAGCGCAATCATCAAACTTAATTAAAAAAGTCATTTAAGCCTTTTCACAGTGAGATCTATACGATATGGCCGAGAAATGTAATTTTGATGTTAACTCCCAAACCTCTGCGCAGAAGTCAACCAAACTTCACCCATTAGTGTATTGTATCACAATCTAGTAGTTACATGTGGAAATTTGGTTCTAGGACATTTGATTTGAGCGCAATCCTCAAACTTAGGTCAAAAAAGCCATTTAAGCCTTTTCACAGTGAGATCTATGCGATATGGCCGAGAAATGTAATTTTGATGTTAACTCCCAAACCGCTGCGCAGAAGTCAACCAAACTTCACCCAATAGTGTATTGTATCACATTCTAGTAGTTACATTTGAAAATTTCGTTCTAGGACATTTGGTTTGAGCGCAATCATTAAACTTAGGTCAAAAAAGCCATTTAAGCCTTTTCACAGTGAGATCTATGCGATATGGCCGAGAAATGTAATTTTGATGTTAACTCCCAAACCGCTGCGCAGAAGTCAACCAAACTTCACCCAATAGTGTATTGTATCACAATCTAGTAGTTACATTTGAAAATTTTGTTCTAGGAAATTTTGTTTGAGCGCAATCATCAAACTTAATTAAAAAAGTCATTTAAGCCTTTTCACAGTGAGATCTATGCGAAATGGCCGAGAAATGTAATTTTGATGTTAACTCCCAAACCGCTGCGCAGAAGTCAACCAAACTTCACCCATTAGTGTATTGTATCACAATCTAGTAGTTACCTGTGAAAATTTGGTTCTAGGACATTTGATTTGAGCGCAATCCTCAAACTTAGGTCAAAAAAGCCATTTAAGCCTTTTCACAGTGAGATCTATGCGATATGGCCGAGAAATGTAATTTTGATGTTAACTCCCAAACCGCTGCGCAGAAGTCAACCAAACTTCACCCAATAGTGTATTGTATCACATTCTAGTAGTTACATTTGAAAATTTCGTTCTAGGACATTTGGTTTGAGAGCAATCATTAAACTTAGGTCAAAAAAGCCATTTAAGCCTTTTCACAGTGAGATCTATGCGATATGGCCGAGAAATGTAATTTTGATGTTAACTCCCAAACCGCTGCGCAGAAGTCAACTAAACTTCACCCAATAGTGTATTGTATCACATTCTAGTAGTTACATTTGAAAATTTCGTTCTAGGACATTTGGTTTGAGCGCAATCATTAAACTTAATTAAAAAAGTCATTTAAGCCTTTTCACAGTGAGATCTATGCGATATGGCCGAGAAATGTAATTTTGATGTTAACTCCCAAACCGCTGCGCAGAAGTCAACCAAACTTCACCCATTAGTGTATTGTATCACAATCTAGTAATTACATGTGGAAATTTGGTTCTAGGACATTTGATTTGAGCGCAATCCTCAAACTTAGGTCAAAAAAGCCATTTAAGCCTTTTCACAGTGAGATCTATGCGATATGGCCGAGAAATGTAATTTTGATGTTAACTCCCAAACCGCTGCGCAGAAGTCAACCAAACTTCACCCAATAGCGTATTGTATCACAATCTAGTAGTTACATTTGAAAATTTTGTTCTATGACATTTTGTTTGAACGCAATCATCAAACTTAATTAAAAAAGTCATTTAAGCCTTTTCACAGTGAGATCTATGCGATATGGCCGAGAAATGTAATTTTGATGTTAACTCCCAAACCGCTGCGCAGAAGTCAACCAAACTTCACCCAATAGTGTATTGTATCACAATCTAGTAGTTACATTTGGAAATTTGGTTCTTGGACATTTGATTTGAGCGCAATCCTCAAACTTAGGTCAAAAAAGCCATTTAAGCCTTTTCACAGTGAGATCTATGCGATATGGCCGAGAAATGTAATTTTGATGTTAACTCCCAAACCGCTGCGCAGAAGTCAACCAAACTTCACCCAATAGTGTATTGTATCACAATCTAGTAGTTACATTTGAAAATTTTGTTCTAGGACATTTTGTTTGAACGCAATCATCAAACTTAATTAAAAAAGTCATTTAAGCCTTTTCACAGTGAGATCTATGCGATATGGCCGAGAAATGTAATTTTGATGTTAACTCCCAAACCGCTGCGCAGAAGTCAACCAAACTTCACCCAATAGTGTATTGTATCACAATCTAGTAGTTACATTTGAAAATTTGGTTCTAGGACATTTGATTTGAGCGCAATCCTCAAACTTAGGTCAAAAAAGCCATTTAAGCCTTTTCACAGTGAGATCTATGCGATATGGCCGAGAAATGTAATTTTGATGTTAACTCCCAAACCGCTGCGCAGAAGTCAACCAAACTTCACCCATTAGTGTATTGTATCACAATCTAGTAATTACATGTGGAAATTTGGTTCTAGGACATTTGATTTGAGCGCAATCCTCAAACTTAGGTCAAAAAAGCCATTTAAGCCTTTTCACAGTGAGATCTATGCGATATGGCCGAGAAATGTAATTTTGATGTTAACTCCCAAACCGCTGCGCAGAAGTCAACCAAATTTCACCCAATAGTGTATTGTATCACAATCTAGTAGTTACATTTGAAAATTTTGTTCTATGACATTTTGTTTGAACGCAATCATCAAACTTAATTAAAAAAGTCATTTAAGCCTTTTCACAGTGAGATCTATGCGATATGGCCGAGAAATGTAATTTTGATGTTAACTCCCAAACCGCTGCGCAGAAGTCAACCAAACTTCACCCATTAGTGTATTGTATCACAATCTAGTAGTTACATGTGGAAATTTGGTTATTGGACATTTGGTTTGAGCGCAATCATTAAACTTAGGTCAAAAAAGCCATTTAAGCCTTTTCACAGTGAGATCTATGCGATATGGCCGAGAAATGTAATTTTGATGTTAACTCCCAAACCGCTGCGCAGAAGTCAACCAAACTTCACCCAATAGTGTATTGTATCACAATCTAGTAGTTACATTTGAAAATTTTGTTCTAGGAAAATTTGTTTGAGCGCAATCATCAAACTTAATTAAAAAAGTCATTTAAGCCTTTTCACATTGAGATCTATGCGATATGGCCGAGAAATGTAATTTTGATGTTAACTCCCAAACCTCTGCGCAGAAGTCAACCAAACTTCACCCATTAGTGTATTGTATCACAATCTAGTAGTTACATGTGGAAATTTGGTTCTAGGACATTTGATTTGAGCGCAATCCTCAAACTTAGGTCAAAAAAGCCATTTAAGCCTTTTCACAGTGAGATCTATGCGATATGGCCGAGAAATGTAATTTTGATGTTAACTCCCAAACCGCTGCGCAGAAGTCAACCAAACTTCACCCAATAGTGTATTGTATCACAATCTAGTAGTTACATTTGGAAATTTGGTTCTTGGACATTTGATTTGAGCGCAATCCTCAAACTTAGGTCAAAAAAGCCATTTAAGCCTTTTCACAGTGAGATCTATGCGATATGGCCGAGAAATGTAATTTTGATGTTAACTCCCAAACCGCTGCGCAGAAGTCAACCAAACTCTACCCAATAGTGTATTGTATCACAATCTAGTAGTTACATTTGAAAATTTTGTTCTAGGACATTTTGTTTGAACGCAATCATCAAACTTAATTAAAAAAGTCATTTAAGCCTTTTCACAGTGAGATCTATGCGATATGGCCGAGAAATGTAATTTTGATGTTAACTCCCAAACCGCTGCGCAGAAGTCAACCAAACTTCACCCAATAGTGTATTGTATCACATTCTAGTAGTTACATTTGAAAACTTCGTTCTAGGACATTTGGTTTGAGCGCAATCATTAAACTTAGGTCAAAAAAGCCATTTAAGCCTTTTCACAGTGAGATCTATGCGATATGGCCGAGAAATGTAATTTTGATGTTAACTCCCAAACCGCTGCGCAGAAGTCAACCAAACTTCACCCAATTGTGTATTGTATCACAATCTAGTAGTTACATTTGAAAATTTTGTTCTAGGAAATTTTGTTTGAGCGCAATCATCAAACTTAATTAAAAAAGTCATTTAAGCCTTTTCACAGTGAGATCTATGCGATATGGCCGAGAAATGTAATTTTGATGTTAACTCCCAAACCGCTGCGCAGAAGTCAACCAAACTTCACCCAATTGTGTATTGTATCACAATCTAGTAGTTACATTTGAAAATTTTGTTCTAGGAAATTTTGTTTGAGCGCAATCATCAAACTTAATTAAAAAAGTCATTTAAGCCTTTTCACAGTGAGATCTATGCGATATGGCCGAGAAATGTAATTTTGATGTTAACTCCCAAACCGCTGCGCAGAAGTCAACCAAACTTCACCCATTAGTGTATTGTATCACAATCTAGTAGTTACATGTGAAAATTTGGTTCTAGGACATTTGATTTGAGCGCAATCCTCAAACTTAGGTCAAAAAAGCCATTTAAGCCTTTTCACAGTGAGATCTATGCGATATGGCCGAGAAATGTAATTTTGATGTTAACTCCCAAACCGCTGCGCAGAAGTCAACCAAACTTCACCCATTAGTGTATTGTATCACAATCTAGTAGTTACATGTGGAAATTTGGTTATTGGACATTTGGTTTGAGCGCAATAATTAAACTTAGGTCAAAAAAGCCATTTAAGCCTTTTCACAGTGAGATCTATGCGATATGGCCGAGAAATGTAATTTTGATGTTAACTCCCAAACCGCTGCGCAGAAGTCAACCAAACTTCACCCAATAGTGTATTGTATCACAATCTAGTAGTTACATTTGAAAATTTTGTTCTAGGAAATTTTGTTTGAGCGCAATCATCAAACTTAATTAAAAAAGTCATTTAAGCCTTTTCACAGTGAGATCTATGCGATATGGCCGAGAAATGTAATTTTGATGTTAACTCCCAAACCGCTGCGCAGAAGTCAACCAAACTTCACCCAATAGTGTATTGTATCACAATCTAGTAGTTACATTTGAAAATTTTGTTCTAGGAAAATTTGTTTGAGCGCAATCATCAAACTTAATTAAAAAAGTCATTTAAGCCTTTTCACATTGAGATCTATGCGATATGGCCGAGAAATGTAATTTTGATGTTAACTCCCAAACCTCTGCGCAGAAGTCAACCAAACTTCACCCATTAGTGTATTGTATCACAATCTAGTAGTTACATGTGGAAATTTGGTTCTAGGACATTTGATTTGAGCGCAATCCTCAAACTTAGGTCAAAAAAGCCATTTAAGCCTTTTCACAGTGAGATCTATGCGATATGGCCGAGAAATGTAATTTTGATGTTAACTCCCAAACCGCTGCGCAGAAGTCAACCAAACTTCACCCAATAGTGTATTGTATCACAATCTAGTAGTTACATTTGGAAATTTGGTTCTTGGACATTTGATTTGAGCGCAATCCTCAAACTTAGGTCAAAAAAGCCATTTAAGCCTTTTCACAGTGAGATCTATGCGATATGGCCGAGAAATGTAATTTTGATGTTAACTCCCAAACCGCTGCGCAGAAGTCAACCAAACTCTACCCAATAGTGTATTGTATCACAATCTAGTAGTTACATTTGAAAATTTTGTTCTAGGACATTTTGTTTGAACGCAATCATCAAACTTAATTAAAAAAGTCATTTAAGCCTTTTCACAGTGAGATCTATGCGATATGGCCGAGAAATGTAATTTTGATGTTAACTCCCAAACCGCTGCGCAGAAGTCAACCAAACTTCACCCAATAGTGTATTGTATCACATTCTAGTAGTTACATTTGAAAACTTCGTTCTAGGACATTTGGTTTGAGCGCAATCATTAAACTTAGGTCAAAAAAGCCATTTAAGCCTTTTCACAGTGAGATCTATGCGATATGGCCGAGAAATGTAATTTTGATGTTAACTCCCAAACCGCTGCGCAGAAGTCAACCAAACTTCACCCAATTGTGTATTGTATCACAATCTAGTAGTTACATTTGAAAATTTTGTTCTAGGAAATTTTGTTTGAGCGCAATCATCAAACTTAATTAAAAAAGTCATTTAAGCCTTTTCACAGTGAGATCTATGCGATATGGCCGAGAAATGTAATTTTGATGTTAACTCCCAAACCGCTGCGCAGAAGTCAACCAAACTTCACCCAATTGTGTATTGTATCACAATCTAGTAGTTACATTTGAAAATTTTGTTCTAGGAAATTTTGTTTGAGCGCAATCATCAAACTTAATTAAAAAAGTCATTTAAGCCTTTTCACAGTGAGATCTATGCGATATGGCCGAGAAATGTAATTTTGATGTTAACTCCCAAACCGCTGCGCAGAAGTCAACCAAACTTCACCCATTAGTGTATTGTATCACAATCTAGTAGTTACATGTGAAAATTTGGTTCTAGGACATTTGATTTGAGCGCAATCCTCAAACTTAGGTCAAAAAAGCCATTTAAGCCTTTTCACAGTGAGATCTATGCGATATGGCCGAGAAATGTAATTTTGATGTTAACTCCCAAACCGCTGCGCAGAAGTCAACCAAACTTCACCCATTAGTGTATTGTATCACAATCTAGTAGTTACATGTGGAAATTTGGTTATTGGACATTTGGTTTGAGCGCAATAATTAAACTTAGGTCAAAAAAGCCATTTAAGCCTTTTCACAGTGAGATCTATGCGATATGGCCGAGAAATGTAATTTTGATGTTAACTCCCAAACCGCTGCGCAGAAGTCAACCAAACTTCACCCAATAGTGTATTGTATCACAATCTAGTAGTTACATTTGAAAATTTTGTTCTAGGAAATTTTGTTTGAGCGCAATCATCAAACTTAATTAAAAAAGTCATTTAAGCCTTTTCACAGTGAGATCTATGCGATATGGCCGAGAAATGTAATTTTGATGTTAACTCCCAAACCTCTGCGCAGAAGTCAACCAAACTTCACCCATTAGTGTATTGTATCACAATCTAGTAGTTACATGTGGAAATTTGGTTCTAGGACATTTGATTTGAGCGCAATCCTCAAACTTAGGTCAAAAAAGCCATTTAAGCCTTTTCACAGTGAGATCTATGCGATATGGCCGAGAAATGTAATTTTGATGTTAACTCCCAAACCGCTGCGCAGAAGTCAACCAAACTTCACCCAATAGTGTATTGTATCACAATCTAGTAGTTACATTTGGAAATTTGGTTCTTGGACATTTGATTTGAGCGCAATCCTCAAACTTAGGTCAAAAAAGCCATTTAAGCCTTTTCACAGTGAGATCTATGCGATATGGCCGAGAAATGTAATTTTGATGTTAACTCCCAAACCGCTGCGCAGAAGTCAACCAAACTTCACCCAATAGTGTATTGTATCACAATCTAGTAGTTACATTTGAAAATTTTGTTCTAGGACATTTTGTTTGAACGCAATCATCAAACTTAATTAAAAAAGTCATTTAAGCCTTTTCACAGTGAGATCTATGCGATATGGCCGAGAAATGTAATTTTGATGTTAACTCCCAAACCGCCTCGCAGAAGTCAACCAAACTTCACCCATTAGTGTGTTGTATCACAATCTAGTAGTTACATGTGGAAATTTGGTTATTGGACATTTGGTTTGAGCGCAATCATTAAACTTAGGTCAAAAAAGCCATTTAAGCCTTTTCACAGTGAGATCTATGCGATATGGCCGAGAAATGTAATTTTGATGTTAACTCCAAAACCGCTGCGCAGAAGTCAACCAAACTTCACCCAATAGTGTATTGTATCACAATCTAGTAGTTACATTTGAAAATTTTGTTCTAGGAAATTTTGTTTGAGCGCAATCATCAAACTTAATTAAAAAAGTCATTTAAGCCTTTTCACAGTGAGATCTATGCGATATGGCCGAGAAATGTAATTTTGATGTTAACTCCCAAACCTCTGCGCAGAAGTCAACCAAACTTCACCCATTAGTGTATTGTATCACAATCTAGTAGTTACATGTGGAAATTTGGTTCTAGGACATTTGATTTGAGCGCAATCCTCAAACTTAGGTCAAAAAAGCCATTTAAGCCTTTTCACAGTGAGATCTATGCGATATGGCCGAGAAATGTAATTTTGATGTTAACTCCCAAACCGCTGCGCAGAAGTCAACCAAACTTCACCCAATAGTGTATTGTATCACATTCTAGTAGTTACATTTGAAAATTTCGTTCTAGGACATTTGGTTTGAGCGCAATCTTTAAACTTAGGTCAAAAAAGCCATTTAAGCCTTTTCACAGTGAGATCTAGGCGATATGGCCGAGAAATGTAATTTTGATGTTAACTCCCAAACCGCTGCGCAGAAGTCAACCAAACTTCACCCAATAGTGTATTGTATCACAATCTAGTAGTTACATTTGAAAATTTTGTTCTAGGACATTTTGTTTGAACGCAATCATCAAACTTAATTAAAAAAGTCATTTAAGCCTTTTCACAGTGAGATCTATGCGATATGGCCGAGAAATGTAATTTTGATGTTAACTCCCAAACCGCTGCGCAGAAGTCAACCAAACTTCATCCAATAGTGTATTGTATCACAATCTAGTAGTTACATTTGAAAATTTTGTTCTAGGACATTTTGTTTGAACGCAATCATCAAACTTAATTAAAAAAGTCATTTAAGCCTTTTCACGGTGAGATCTATGCGATATGGCCGAGAAATGTAATTTTGATGTTAACTCCCAAACCGCTGCGCAGAAGTCAACCAAACTTCACCCAATAGTGTATTGTATCACATTCTAGTAGTTACATTTGAAAATTTCGTTCTAGGACATTTGGTTTGAGCGCAATCATTAAACTTAGGTCAAAAAAGCCATTTAAGCCTTTTCACAGTGAGATCTATGCGATATGGCCGAGAAATGTAATTTTGATGTTAACTCCCAAACCGCTGCGCAGAAGTCAACTAAACTTCACCCAATAGTGTATTGTATCACATTCTAGTAGTTACATTTGAAAATTTCGTTCTAGGACATTTGGTTTGAGCGCAATCATTAAACTTAGGTCAAAAAAGCCATTTAAGCCTTTTCACAGTGAGATCTATGCGATATGGCCGAGAAATGTAATTTTGATGTTAACTCCCAAACCGCTGCGCAGAAGTCAACCAAACTTCACCCAATAGTGTATTGTATCACATTCTAGTAGTTACATTTGAAAACTTCGTTCTAGGACATTTGGTTTGAGCGCAATCATTAAACTTAGGTCAAAAAAGCCATTTAAGCCTTTTCACAGTGAGATCTATGCGATATGGCCGAGAAATGTAATTTTGATGTTAACTCCCAAACCGCTGCGCAGAAGTCAACCAAACTTCACCCATTTGTGTATTGTATCACAATCTAGTAGTTACATTTGAAAATTTTGTTCTAGGAAATTTTGTTTGAGCGCAATCATCAAACTTAATTAAAAAAGTCATTTAAGCCTTTTCACAGTGAGATCTATGCGATATGGCCGAGAAATGTAATTTTGATGTTAACTCCCAAACCGCTGCGCAGAAGTCAACCAAACTTCACCCAATTGTGTATTGTATCACAATCTAGTAGTTACATTTGAAAATTTTGTTCTAGGAAATTTTGTTTGAGCGCAATCATCAAACTTAATTAAAAAAGTCATTTAAGCCTTTTCACAGTGAGATCTATGCGATATGGCCGAGAAATGTAATTTTGATGTTAACTCCCAAACCGCTGCGCAGAAGTCAACCAAACTTCACCCATTAGTGTATTGTATCACAATCTAGTAGTTACATGTGAAAATTTGGTTCTAGGACATTTGATTTGAGCGCAATCCTCAAACTTAGGTCAAAAAAGCCATTTAAGCCTTTTCACAGTGAGATCTATGCGATATGGCCGAGAAATGTAATTTTGATGTTAACTCCCAAACCGCTGCGCAGAAGTCAACCAAACTTCACCCATTAGTGTATTGTATCACAATCTAGTAGTTACATGTGGAAATTTGGTTATTGGACATTTGGTTTGAGCGCAATAATTAAACTTAGGTCAAAAAAGCCATTTAAGCCTTTTCACAGTGAGATCTATGCGATATGGCCGAGAAATGTAATTTTGATGTTAACTCCCAAACCGCTGCGCAGAAGTCAACCAAACTTCACCCAATAGTGTATTGTATCACAATCTAGTAGTTACATTTGAAAATTTTGTTCTAGGAAATTTTGTTTGAGCGCAATCATCAAACTTAATTAAAAAAGTCATTTAAGCCTTTTCACAGTGAGATCTATGCGATATGGCCGAGAAATGTAATTTTGATGTTAACTCCCAAACCTCTGCGCAGAAGTCAACCAAACTTCACCCATTAGTGTATTGTATCACAATCTAGTAGTTACATGTGGAAATTTGGTTCTAGGACATTTGATTTGAGCGCAATCCTCAAACTTAGGTCAAAAAAGCCATTTAAGCCTTTTCACAGTGAGATCTATGCGATATGGCCGAGAAATGTAATTTTGATGTTAACTCCCAAACCGCTGCGCAGAAGTCAACCAAACTTCACCCAATAGTGTATTGTATCACATTCTAGTAGTTACATTTGAAAATTTCGTTCTAGGACATTTGGTTTGAGCGCAATCTTTAAACTTAGGTCAAAAAAGCCATTTAAGCCTTTTCACAGTGAGATCTATGCGATATGGCCGAGAAATGTAATTTTGATGTTAACTCCCAAACCGCTGCGCAGAAGTCAACCAAACTTCACCCAATAGTGTATTGTATCACAATCTAGTAGTTACATTTGAAAATTTTGTTCTAGGACATTTTGTTTGAACGCAATCATCAAACTTAATTAAAAAAGTCATTTAAGCCTTTTCACAGTGAGATCTATGCGATATGGCCGAGAAATGTAATTTTGATGTTAACTCCCAAACCGCTGCGCAGAAGTCAACCAAACTTCATCCAATAGTGTATTGTATCACAATCTAGTAGTTACATTTGAAAATTTTGTTCTAGGACATTTTGTTTGAACGCAATCATCAAACTTAATTAAAAAAGTCATTTAAGCCTTTTCACGGTGAGATCTATGCGATATGGCCGAGAAATGTAATTTTGATGTTAACTCCCAAACCGCTGCGCAGAAGTCAACCAAACTTCACCCAATAGTGTATTGTATCACATTCTAGTAGTTACATTTGAAAATTTCGTTCTAGGACATTTGGTTTGAGCGCAATCATTAAACTTAGGTCAAAAAAGCCATTTAAGCCTTTTCACAGTGAGATCTATGCGATATGGCCGAGAAATGTAATTTTGATGTTAACTCCCAAACCGCTGCGCAGAAGTCAACTAAACTTCACCCAATAGTGTATTGTATCACATTCTAGTAGTTACATTTGAAAATTTCGTTCTAGGACATTTGGTTTGAGCGCAATCATTAAACTTAGGTCAAAAAAGCCATTTAAGCCTTTTCACAGTGAGATCTATGCGATATGGCCGAGAAATGTAATTTTGATGTTAACTCCCAAACCGCTGCGCAGAAGTCAACCAAACTTCACCCAATAGTGTATTGTATCACAATCTAGTAGTTACATTTGAAAATTTTGTTCTAGGACATTTTGTTTGAACGCAATCATCAAACTTAATTAAAAAAGTCATTTAAGCCTTTTCACGGTGAGATCTATGCGATATGGCCGAGAAATGTAATTTTGATGTTAACTCCCAAACCGCTGCGCAGAAGTCAACCAAACTTCACCCAATAGTGTATTGTATCACATTCTAGTAGTTACATTTGAAAATTTCGTTCTAGGACATTTGGTTTGAGCGCAATCATTAAACTTAGGTCAAAAAAGCCATTTAAGCCTTTTCACAGTGAGATCTATGCGATATGGCCGAGAAATGTAATTTTGATGTTAACTCCCAAACCGCTGCGCAGAAGTCAACTAAACTTCACCCAATAGTGTATTGTATCACATTCTAGTAGTTACATTTGAAAATTTCGTTCTAGGACATTTGGTTTGAGCGCAATCATTAAACTTAATTAAAAAAGTCATTTAAGCCTTTTCACAGTGAGATCTATGCGATATGGCCGAGAAATGTAATTTTGATGTTAACTCCCAAACCGCTGCGCAGAAGTCAACCAAACTTCACCCATTAGTGTATTGTATCACAATCTAGTAATTACATGTGGAAATTTGGTTCTAGGACATTTGATTTGAGCGCAATCCTCAAACTTAGGTCAAAAAAGCCATTTAAGCCTTTTCACAGTGAGATCTATGCGATATGGCCGAGAAATGTAATTTTGATGTTAACTCCCAAACCGCTGCGCAGAAGTCAACCAAACTTCACCCAATAGTGTATTGTATCACAATCTAGTAGTTACATTTGAAAATTTTGTTCTATGACATTTTGTTTGAACGCAATCATCAAACTTAATTAAAAAAGTCATTTAAGCCTTTTCACAGTGAGATCTATGCGATATGGCCGAGAAATGTAATTTTGATGTTAACTCCCAAACCGCTGCGCAGAAGTCAACCAAACTTCACCCATTAGTGTATTGTATCACAATCTAGTAGTTACATGTAGAAATTTGGTTATTGGACATTTGGTTTGAGCGCAATCATTAAACTTAGGTCAAAAAAGCCATTTAAGCCTTTTCACAGTGAGATCTATGCGATATGGCCGAGAAATGTAATTTTGATGTTAACTCCCAAACCGCTGCGCAGAAGTCAACCAAACTTCACCCAATAGTGTATTGTATCACAATCTAGTAGTTACATTTGAAAATTTTGTTCTAGGAAATTTTGTTTGAGCGCAATCATCAAACGTAATTAAAAAAGTCATTTAAGCCTTTTCACAGTGAGATCTATACGATATGGCCGAGAAATGTAATTTTGATGTTAACTCCCAAACCTCTGCGCAGAAGTCAACCAAACTTCACCCATTAGTGTATTGTATCACAATCTAGTAGTTACATGTGGAAATTTGGTTCTAGGACATTTGATTTGAGCGCAATCCTCAAACTTAGGTCAAAAAAGCCATTTAAGCCTTTTCACAGTGAGATCTATGCGATATGGCCGAGAAATGTAATTTTGATGTTAACTCCCAAACCGCTGCGCAGAAGTCAACCAAACTTCACCCAATAGTGTATTGTATCACAATCTAGTAGTTACATTTGAAAATTTTGTTCTATGACATTTTGTTTGAACGCAATCATCAAACTTAATTAAAAAAGTCATTTAAGCCTTTTCACAGTGAGATCTATGCGATATGGCCGAGAAATGTAATTTTGATGTTAACTCCCAAACCGCCTCGCAGAAGTCAACCAAACTTCACCCATTAGTGTGTTGTATCACAATCTAGTAGTTACATGTGGAAATTTGGTTATTGGACATTTGGTTTGAGCGCAATCATTAAACTTAGGTCAAAAAAGCCATTTAAGCCTTTTCACAGTGAGATCTATGCGATATGGCCGAGAAATGTAATTTTGATGTTAACTCCAAAACCGCTGCGCAGAAGTCAACCAAACTTCACCCAATAGTGTATTGTATCACAATCTAGTAGTTACATTTGAAAATTTTGTTCTAGGAAATTTTGTTTGAGCGCAATCATCAAACTTAATTAAAAAAGTCATTTAAGCCTTTTCACAGTGAGATCTATGCGATATGGCCGAGAAATGTAATTTTGATGTTAACTCCCAAACCTCTGCGCAGAAGTCAACCAAACTTCACCCATTAGTGTATTGTATCACAATCTAGTAGTTACATGTGGAAATTTGGTTCTAGGACATTTGATTTGAGCGCAATCCTCAAACTTAGGTCAAAAAAGCCATTTAAGCCTTTTCACAGTGAGATCTATGCGATATGGCCGAGAAATGTAATTTTGATGTTAACTCCCAAACCGCTGCGCAGAAGTCAACCAAACTTCACCCAATAGTGTATTGTATCACATTCTAGTAGTTACATTTGAAAATTTCGTTCTAGGACATTTGGTTTGAGCGCAATCTTTAAACTTAGGTCAAAAAAGCCATTTAAGCCTTTTCACAGTGAGATCTAGGCGATATGGCCGAGAAATGTAATTTTGATGTTAACTCCCAAACCGCTGCGCAGAAGTCAACCAAACTTCACCCAATAGTGTATTGTATCACAATCTAGTAGTTACATTTGAAAATTTTGTTCTAGGACATTTTGTTTGAACGCAATCATCAAACTTAATTAAAAAAGTCATTTAAGCCTTTTCACAGTGAGATCTATGCGATATGGCCGAGAAATGTAATTTTGATGTTAACTCCCAAACCGCTGCGCAGAAGTCAACCAAACTTCATCCAATAGTGTATTGTATCACAATCTAGTAGTTACATTTGAAAATTTTGTTCTAGGACATTTTGTTTGAACGCAATCATCAAACTTAATTAAAAAAGTCATTTAAGCCTTTTCACGGTGAGATCTATGCGATATGGCCGAGAAATGTAATTTTGATGTTAACTCCCAAACCGCTGCGCAGAAGTCAACCAAACTTCACCCAATAGTGTATTGTATCACATTCTAGTAGTTACATTTGAAAATTTCGTTCTAGGACATTTGGTTTGAGCGCAATCATTAAACTTAGGTCAAAAAAGCCATTTAAGCCTTTTCACAGTGAGATCTATGCGATATGGCCGAGAAATGTAATTTTGATGTTAACTCCCAAACCGCTGCGCAGAAGTCAACTAAACTTCACCCAATAGTGTATTGTATCACATTCTAGTAGTTACATTTGAAAATTTCGTTCTAGGACATTTGGTTTGAGCGCAATCATTAAACTTAGGTCAAAAAAGCCATTTAAGCCTTTTCACAGTGAGATCTATGCGATATGGCCGAGAAATGTAATTTTGATGTTAACTCCCAAACCGCTGCGCAGAAGTCAACCAAACTTCACCCAATAGTGTATTGTATCACATTCTAGTAGTTACATTTGAAAACTTCGTTCTAGGACATTTGGTTTGAGCGCAATCATTAAACTTAGGTCAAAAAAGCCATTTAAGCCTTTTCACAGTGAGATCTATGCGATATGGCCGAGAAATGTAATTTTGATGTTAACTCCCAAACCGCTGCGCAGAAGTCAACCAAACTTCACCCATTTGTGTATTGTATCACAATCTAGTAGTTACATTTGAAAATTTTGTTCTAGGAAATTTTGTTTGAGCGCAATCATCAAACTTAATTAAAAAAGTCATTTAAGCCTTTTCACAGTGAGATCTATGCGATATGGCCGAGAAATGTAATTTTGATGTTAACTCCCAAACCGCTGCGCAGAAGTCAACCAAACTTCACCCAATTGTGTATTGTATCACAATCTAGTAGTTACATTTGAAAATTTTGTTCTAGGAAATTTTGTTTGAGCGCAATCATCAAACTTAATTAAAAAAGTCATTTAAGCCTTTTCACAGTGAGATCTATGCGATATGGCCGAGAAATGTAATTTTGATGTTAACTCCCAAACCGCTGCGCAGAAGTCAACCAAACTTCACCCATTAGTGTATTGTATCACAATCTAGTAGTTACATGTGAAAATTTGGTTCTAGGACATTTGATTTGAGCGCAATCCTCAAACTTAGGTCAAAAAAGCCATTTAAGCCTTTTCACAGTGAGATCTATGCGATATGGCCGAGAAATGTAATTTTGATGTTAACTCCCAAACCGCTGCGCAGAAGTCAACCAAACTTCACCCATTAGTGTATTGTATCACAATCTAGTAGTTACATGTGGAAATTTGGTTATTGGACATTTGGTTTGAGCGCAATAATTAAACTTAGGTCAAAAAAGCCATTTAAGCCTTTTCACAGTGAGATCTATGCGATATGGCCGAGAAATGTAATTTTGATGTTAACTCCCAAACCGCTGCGCAGAAGTCAACCAAACTTCACCCAATAGTGTATTGTATCACAATCTAGTAGTTACATTTGAAAATTTTGTTCTAGGAAATTTTGTTTGAGCGCAATCATCAAACTTAATTAAAAAAGTCATTTAAGCCTTTTCACAGTGAGATCTATGCGATATGGCCGAGAAATGTAATTTTGATGTTAACTCCCAAACCTCTGCGCAGAAGTCAACCAAACTTCACCCATTAGTGTATTGTATCACAATCTAGTAGTTACATGTGGAAATTTGGTTCTAGGACATTTGATTTGAGCGCAATCCTCAAACTTAGGTCAAAAAAGCCATTTAAGCCTTTTCACAGTGAGATCTATGCGATATGGCCGAGAAATGTAATTTTGATGTTAACTCCCAAACCGCTGCGCAGAAGTCAACCAAACTTCACCCAATAGTGTATTGTATCACATTCTAGTAGTTACATTTGAAAATTTCGTTCTAGGACATTTGGTTTGAGCGCAATCTTTAAACTTAGGTCAAAAAAGCCATTTAAGCCTTTTCACAGTGAGATCTATGCGATATGGCCGAGAAATGTAATTTTGATGTTAACTCCCAAACCGCTGCGCAGAAGTCAACCAAACTTCACCCAATAGTGTATTGTATCACAATCTAGTAGTTACATTTGAAAATTTTGTTCTAGGACATTTTGTTTGAACGCAATCATCAAACTTAATTAAAAAAGTCATTTAAGCCTTTTCACAGTGAGATCTATGCGATATGGCCGAGAAATGTAATTTTGATGTTAACTCCCAAACCGCTGCGCAGAAGTCAACCAAACTTCATCCAATAGTGTATTGTATCACAATCTAGTAGTTACATTTGAAAATTTTGTTCTAGGACATTTTGTTTGAACGCAATCATCAAACTTAATTAAAAAAGTCATTTAAGCCTTTTCACGGTGAGATCTATGCGATATGGCCGAGAAATGTAATTTTGATGTTAACTCCCAAACCGCTGCGCAGAAGTCAACCAAACTTCACCCAATAGTGTATTGTATCACATTCTAGTAGTTACATTTGAAAATTTCGTTCTAGGACATTTGGTTTGAGCGCAATCATTAAACTTAGGTCAAAAAAGCCATTTAAGCCTTTTCACAGTGAGATCTATGCGATATGGCCGAGAAATGTAATTTTGATGTTAACTCCCAAACCGCTGCGCAGAAGTCAACTAAACTTCACCCAATAGTGTATTGTATCACATTCTAGTAGTTACATTTGAAAATTTCGTTCTAGGACATTTGGTTTGAGCGCAATCATTAAACTTAGGTCAAAAAAGCCATTTAAGCCTTTTCACAGTGAGATCTATGCGATATGGCCGAGAAATGTAATTTTGATGTTAACTCCCAAACCGCTGCGCAGAAGTCAACCAAACTTCACCCAATAGTGTATTGTATCACAATCTAGTAGTTACATTTGAAAATTTTGTTCTAGGACATTTTGTTTGAACGCAATCATCAAACTTAATTAAAAAAGTCATTTAAGCCTTTTCACGGTGAGATCTATGCGATATGGCCGAGAAATGTAATTTTGATGTTAACTCCCAAACCGCTGCGCAGAAGTCAACCAAACTTCACCCAATAGTGTATTGTATCACATTCTAGTAGTTACATTTGAAAATTTCGTTCTAGGACATTTGGTTTGAGCGCAATCATTAAACTTAGGTCAAAAAAGCCATTTAAGCCTTTTCACAGTGAGATCTATGCGATATGGCCGAGAAATGTAATTTTGATGTTAACTCCCAAACCGCTGCGCAGAAGTCAACTAAACTTCACCCAATAGTGTATTGTATCACATTCTAGTAGTTACATTTGAAAATTTCGTTCTAGGACATTTGGTTTGAGCGCAATCATTAAACTTAATTAAAAAAGTCATTTAAGCCTTTTCACAGTGAGATCTATGCGATATGGCCGAGAAATGTAATTTTGATGTTAACTCCCAAACCGCTGCGCAGAAGTCAACCAAACTTCACCCATTAGTGTATTGTATCACAATCTAGTAATTACATGTGGAAATTTGGTTCTAGGACATTTGATTTGAGCGCAATCATTAAACTTAGGTCAAAAAAGCCATTTAAGCCTTTTCACAGTGAGATCTATGCGATATGGCCGAGAAATGTAATTTTGATGTTAACTCCCAAACCGCTGCGCAGAAGTCAACCAAACTTCACCCAATAGTGTATTGTATCACAATCTAGTAGTTACATTTGGAAATTTGGTTCTTGGACATTTGATTTGAGCGCAATCCTCAAACTTAGGTCAAAAAAGCCATTTAAGCCTTTTCACAGTGAGATCTATGCGATATGGCCGAGAAATGTAATTTTGATGTTAACTCCCAAACCGCTGCGCAGAAGTCAACCAAACTTCACCCAATAGTGTATTGTATCACAATCTAGTAGTTACATTTGAAAATTTTGTTCTAGGAAATTTTGTTTGAGCGCAATCATCAAACTTAATTAAAAATGTCATTTAAGCCTTTTCACAGTGAGATCTATGCGATATGGCCGAGAAATGTAATTTTGATGTTAACTCCCAAACCGCTGCGCAGAAGTCAACCAAACTTCACCCATTAGTGTATTGTATCACAATCTAGTAGTTACATGTGAAAATTTGGTTCTAGGACATTTGATTTGAGCGCAATCCTCAAACTTAGGTCAAAAAAGCCATTTAAGCCTTTTCACAGTGAGATCTATGCGATATGGCCGAGAAATGTAATTTTGATGTTAACTCCCAAACCGCTGCGCAGAAGTCAACCAAACTTCACCCAATAGTGTATTGTATCACATTCTAGTAGTTACATTTGAAAATTTCGTTCTAGGACATTTGGTTTGAGCGCAATCATTAAACTTAGGTCAAAAAAGCCATTTAAGCCTTTTCACAGTGAGATCTATGCGATATGGCCGAGAAATGTAATTTTGATGTTAACTCCCAAACCGCTGCGCAGAAGTCAACCAAACTTCACCCATTAGTGTATTGTATCACAATCTAGTAGTTACATGTGAAAATTTCGTTCTAGGACATTTGGTTTGAGCGCAATCATTAAACTTAGGTCAAAAAAGCCATTTAAGCCTTTTCACAGTGAGATCTATGCGATATGGCCGAGAAATGTAATTTTGATGTTAACTCCCAAACCGCTGCGCAGAAGTCAACTAAACTTCACCCAATAGTGTATTGTATCACATTCTAGTAGTTACATTTGAAAATTTCGTTCTAGGACATTTGGTTTGAGCGCAATCATTAAACTTAATTAAAAAAGTCATTTAAGCCTTTTCACAGTGAGATCTATGCGATATGGCCGAGAAATGTAATTTTGATGTTAACTCCCAAACCGCTGCGCAGAAGTCAACCAAACTTCACCCATTAGTGTATTGTATCACAATCTAGTAATTACATGTGGAAATTTGGTTCTAGGACATTTGATTTGAGCGCAATCCTCAAACTTAGGTCAAAAAAGCCATTTAAGCCTTTTCACAGTGAGATCTATGCGATATGGCCGAGAAATGTAATTTTGATGTTAACTCCCAAACCGCTGCGCAGAAGTCAACCAAACTTCACCCATTAGTGTATTGTATCACAATCTAGTAGTTACATGTGAAAATTTCGTTCTAGGACATTTGGTTTGAGCGCAATCATTAAACTTAGGTCAAAAAAGCCATTTAAGCCTTTTCACAGTGAGATCTATGCGATATGGCCGAGAAATGTAATTTTGATGTTAACTCCCAAACCGCTGCGCAGAAGTCAACTAAACTTCACCCAATAGTGTATTGTATCACATTCTAGTAGTTACATTTGAAAATTTCGTTCTAGGACATTTGGTTTGAGCGCAATCATTAAACTTAATTAAAAAAGTCATTTAAGCCTTTTCACAGTGAGATCTATGCGATATGGCCGAGAAATGTAATTTTGATGTTAACTCCCAAACCGCTGCGCAGAAGTCAACCAAACTTCACCCATTAGTGTATTGTATCACAATCTAGTAATTACATGTGGAAATTTGGTTCTAGGACATTTGATTTGAGCGCAATCCTCAAACTTAGGTCAAAAAAGCCATTTAAGCCTTTTCACAGTGAGATCTATGCGATATGGCCGAGAAATGTAATTTTGATGTTAACTCCCAAACCGCTGCGCAGAAGTCAACCAAACTTCACCCAATAGTGTATTGTATCACATTCTAGTAGTTACATTTGAAAATTTCGTTCTAGGACATTTGGTTTGAGCGCAATCTTTAAACTTAGGTCAAAAAAGCCATTTAAGCCTTTTCACAGTGAGATCTATGCGATATGGCCGAGAAATGTAATTTTGATGTTAACTCCCAAACCGCTGCGCAGAAGTCAACCAAACTTCACCCAATAGTGTATTGTATCACAATCTAGTAGTTACATTTGAAAATTTTGTTCTAGGACATTTTGTTTGAACGCAATCATCAAACTTAATTAAAAAAGTCATTTAAGCCTTTTCACAGTGAGATCTATGCGATATGGCCGAGAAATGTAATTTTGATGTTAACTCCCAAACCGCTGCGCAGAAGTCAACCAAACTTCATCCAATAGTGTATTGTATCACAATCTAGTAGTTACATTTGAAAATTTTGTTCTAGGACATTTTGTTTGAACGCAATCATCAAACTTAATTAAAAAAGTCATTTAAGCCTTTTCACGGTGAGATCTATGCGATATGGCCGAGAAATGTAATTTTGATGTTAACTCCCAAACCGCTGCGCAGAAGTCAACCAAACTTCACCCAATAGTGTATTGTATCACATTCTAGTAGTTACATTTGAAAATTTCGTTCTAGGACATTTGGTTTGAGCGCAATCATTAAACTTAGGTCAAAAAAGCCATTTAAGCCTTTTCACAGTGAGATCTATGCGATATGGCCGAGAAATGTAATTTTGATGTTAACTCCCAAACCGCTGCGCAGAAGTCAACTAAACTTCACCCAATAGTGTATTGTATCACATTCTAGTAGTTACATTTGAAAATTTCGTTCTAGGACATTTGGTTTGAGCGCAATCATTAAACTTAGGTCAAAAAAGCCATTTAAGCCTTTTCACAGTGAGATCTATGCGATATGGCCGAGAAATGTAATTTTGATGTTAACTCCCAAACCGCTGCGCAGAAGTCAACCAAACTTCACCCAATAGTGTATTGTATCACAATCTAGTAGTTACATTTGAAAATTTTGTTCTAGGACATTTTGTTTGAACGCAATCATCAAACTTAATTAAAAAAGTCATTTAAGCCTTTTCACGGTGAGATCTATGCGATATGGCCGAGAAATGTAATTTTGATGTTAACTCCCAAACCGCTGCGCAGAAGTCAACCAAACTTCACCCAATAGTATATTGTATCACATTCTAGTAGTTACATTTGAAAATTTCGTTCTAGGACATTTGGTTTGAGCGCAATCATTAAACTTAGGTCAAAAAAGCCATTTAAGCCTTTTCACAGTGAGATCTATGCGATATGGCCGAGAAATGTAATTTTGATGTTAACTCCCAAACCGCTGCGCAGAAGTCAACTAAACTTCACCCAATAGTGTATTGTATCACATTCTAGTAGTTACATTTGAAAATTTCGTTCTAGGACATTTGGTTTGAGCGCAATCATTAAACTTAATTAAAAAAGTCATTTAAGCCTTTTCACAGTGAGATCTATGCGATATGGCCGAGAAATGTAATTTTGATGTTAACTCCCAAACCGCTGCGCAGAAGTCAACCAAACTTCACCCATTAGTGTATTGTATCACAATCTAGTAATTACATGTGGAAATTTGGTTCTAGGACATTTGATTTGAGCGCAATCCTCAAACTTAGGTCAAAAAAGCCATTTAAGCCTTTTCACAGTGAGATCTATGCGATATGGCCGAGAAATGTAATTTTGATGTTAACTCCCAAACCGCTGCGCAGAAGTCAACCAAACTTCACCCAATAGTGTATTGTATCACAATCTAGTAGTTACATTTGAAAATTTTGTTCTATGACATTTTGTTTGAACGCAATCATCAAACTTAATTAAAAAAGTCATTTAAGCCTTTTCACAGTGAGATCTATGCGATATGGCCGAGAAATGTAATTTTGATGTTAACTCCCAAACCGCTGCGCAGAAGTCAACCAAACTTCACCCATTAGTGTATTGTATCACAATCTAGTAGTTACATGTAGAAATTTGGTTATTGGACATTTGGTTTGAGCGCAATCATTAAACTTAGGTCAAAAAAGCCATTTAAGCCTTTTCACAGTGAGATCTATGCGATATGGCCGAGAAATGTAATTTTGATGTTAACTCCCAAACCGCTGCGCAGAAGTCAACCAAACTTCACCCAATAGTGTATTGTATCACAATCTAGTAGTTACATTTGAAAATTTTGTTCTAGGAAATTTTGTTTGAGCGCAATCATCAAACGTAATTAAAAAAGTCATTTAAGCCTTTTCACAGTGAGATCTATACGATATGGCCGAGAAATGTAATTTTGATGTTAACTCCCAAACCTCTGCGCAGAAGTCAACCAAACTTCACCCATTAGTGTATTGTATCACAATCTAGTAGTTACATGTGGAAATTTGGTTCTAGGACATTTGATTTGAGCGCAATCCTCAAACTTAGGTCAAAAAAGCCATTTAAGCCTTTTCACAGTGAGATCTATGCGATATGGCCGAGAAATGTAATTTTGATGTTAACTCCCAAACCGCTGCGCAGAAGTCAACCAAACTTCACCCAATAGTGTATTGTATCACAATCTAGTAGTTACATTTGAAAATTTTGTTCTATGACATTTTGTTTGAACGCAATCATCAAACTTAATTAAAAAAGTCATTTAAGCCTTTTCACAGTGAGATCTATGCGATATGGCCGAGAAATGTAATTTTGATGTTAACTCCCAAACCGCCTCGCAGAAGTCAACCAAACTTCACCCATTAGTGTGTTGTATCACAATCTAGTAGTTACATGTGGAAATTTGGTTATTGGACATTTGGTTTGAGCGCAATCATTAAACTTAGGTCAAAAAAGCCATTTAAGCCTTTTCACAGTGAGATCTATGCGATATGGCCGAGAAATGTAATTTTGATGTTAACTCCAAAACCGCTGCGCAGAAGTCAACCAAACTTCACCCAATAGTGTATTGTATCACAATCTAGTAGTTACATTTGAAAATTTTGTTCTAGGAAATTTTGTTTGAGCGCAATCATCAAACTTAATTAAAAAAGTCATTTAAGCCTTTTCACAGTGAGATCTATGCGATATGGCCGAGAAATGTAATTTTGATGTTAACTCCCAAACCTCTGCGCAGAAGTCAACCAAACTTCACCCATTAGTGTATTGTATCACAATCTAGTAGTTACATGTGGAAATTTGGTTCTAGGACATTTGATTTGAGCGCAATCCTCAAACTTAGGTCAAAAAAGCCATTTAAGCCTTTTCACAGTGAGATCTATGCGATATGGCCGAGAAATGTAATTTTGATGTTAACTCCCAAACCGCTGCGCAGAAGTCAACCAAACTTCACCCAATAGTGTATTGTATCACATTCTAGTAGTTACATTTGAAAATTTCGTTCTAGGACATTTGGTTTGAGCGCAATCTTTAAACTTAGGTCAAAAAAGCCATTTAAGCCTTTTCACAGTGAGATCTAGGCGATATGGCCGAGAAATGTAATTTTGATGTTAACTCCCAAACCGCTGCGCAGAAGTCAACCAAACTTCACCCAATAGTGTATTGTATCACAATCTAGTAGTTACATTTGAAAATTTTGTTCTAGGACATTTTGTTTGAACGCAATCATCAAACTTAATTAAAAAAGTCATTTAAGCCTTTTCACAGTGAGATCTATGCGATATGGCCGAGAAATGTAATTTTGATGTTAACTCCCAAACCGCTGCGCAGAAGTCAACCAAACTTCATCCAATAGTGTATTGTATCACAATCTAGTAGTTACATTTGAAAATTTTGTTCTAGGACATTTTGTTTGAACGCAATCATCAAACTTAATTAAAAAAGTCATTTAAGCCTTTTCACGGTGAGATCTATGCGATATGGCCGAGAAATGTAATTTTGATGTTAACTCCCAAACCGCTGCGCAGAAGTCAACCAAACTTCACCCAATAGTGTATTGTATCACATTCTAGTAGTTACATTTGAAAATTTCGTTCTAGGACATTTGGTTTGAGCGCAATCATTAAACTTAGGTCAAAAAAGCCATTTAAGCCTTTTCACAGTGAGATCTATGCGATATGGCCGAGAAATGTAATTTTGATGTTAACTCCCAAACCGCTGCGCAGAAGTCAACTAAACTTCACCCAATAGTGTATTGTATCACATTCTAGTAGTTACATTTGAAAATTTCGTTCTAGGACATTTGGTTTGAGCGCAATCATTAAACTTAGGTCAAAAAAGCCATTTAAGCCTTTTCACAGTGAGATCTATGCGATATGGCCGAGAAATGTAATTTTGATGTTAACTCCCAAACCGCTGCGCAGAAGTCAACCAAACTTCACCCAATAGTGTATTGTATCACATTCTAGTAGTTACATTTGAAAACTTCGTTCTAGGACATTTGGTTTGAGCGCAATCATTAAACTTAGGTCAAAAAAGCCATTTAAGCCTTTTCACAGTGAGATCTATGCGATATGGCCGAGAAATGTAATTTTGATGTTAACTCCCAAACCGCTGCGCAGAAGTCAACCAAACTTCACCCATTTGTGTATTGTATCACAATCTAGTAGTTACATTTGAAAATTTTGTTCTAGGAAATTTTGTTTGAGCGCAATCATCAAACTTAATTAAAAAAGTCATTTAAGCCTTTTCACAGTGAGATCTATGCGATATGGCCGAGAAATGTAATTTTGATGTTAACTCCCAAACCGCTGCGCAGAAGTCAACCAAACTTCACCCAATTGTGTATTGTATCACAATCTAGTAGTTACATTTGAAAATTTTGTTCTAGGAAATTTTGTTTGAGCGCAATCATCAAACTTAATTAAAAAAGTCATTTAAGCCTTTTCACAGTGAGATCTATGCGATATGGCCGAGAAATGTAATTTTGATGTTAACTCCCAAACCGCTGCGCAGAAGTCAACCAAACTTCACCCATTAGTGTATTGTATCACAATCTAGTAGTTACATGTGAAAATTTGGTTCTAGGACATTTGATTTGAGCGCAATCCTCAAACTTAGGTCAAAAAAGCCATTTAAGCCTTTTCACAGTGAGATCTATGCGATATGGCCGAGAAATGTAATTTTGATGTTAACTCCCAAACCGCTGCGCAGAAGTCAACCAAACTTCACCCATTAGTGTATTGTATCACAATCTAGTAGTTACATGTGGAAATTTGGTTATTGGACATTTGGTTTGAGCGCAATAATTAAACTTAGGTCAAAAAAGCCATTTAAGCCTTTTCACAGTGAGATCTATGCGATATGGCCGAGAAATGTAATTTTGATGTTAACTCCCAAACCGCTGCGCAGAAGTCAACCAAACTTCACCCAATAGTGTATTGTATCACAATCTAGTAGTTACATTTGAAAATTTTGTTCTAGGAAATTTTGTTTGAGCGCAATCATCAAACTTAATTAAAAAAGTCATTTAAGCCTTTTCACAGTGAGATCTATGCGATATGGCCGAGAAATGTAATTTTGATGTTAACTCCCAAACCTCTGCGCAGAAGTCAACCAAACTTCACCCATTAGTGTATTGTATCACAATCTAGTAGTTACATGTGGAAATTTGGTTCTAGGACATTTGATTTGAGCGCAATCCTCAAACTTAGGTCAAAAAAGCCATTTAAGCCTTTTCACAGTGAGATCTATGCGATATGGCCGAGAAATGTAATTTTGATGTTAACTCCCAAACCGCTGCGCAGAAGTCAACCAAACTTCACCCAATAGTGTATTGTATCACATTCTAGTAGTTACATTTGAAAATTTCGTTCTAGGACATTTGGTTTGAGCGCAATCTTTAAACTTAGGTCAAAAAAGCCATTTAAGCCTTTTCACAGTGAGATCTATGCGATATGGCCGAGAAATGTAATTTTGATGTTAACTCCCAAACCGCTGCGCAGAAGTCAACCAAACTTCACCCAATAGTGTATTGTATCACAATCTAGTAGTTACATTTGAAAATTTTGTTCTAGGACATTTTGTTTGAACGCAATCATCAAACTTAATTAAAAAAGTCATTTAAGCCTTTTCACAGTGAGATCTATGCGATATGGCCGAGAAATGTAATTTTGATGTTAACTCCCAAACCGCTGCGCAGAAGTCAACCAAACTTCATCCAATAGTGTATTGTATCACAATCTAGTAGTTACATTTGAAAATTTTGTTCTAGGACATTTTGTTTGAACGCAATCATCAAACTTAATTAAAAAAGTCATTTAAGCCTTTTCACGGTGAGATCTATGCGATATGGCCGAGAAATGTAATTTTGATGTTAACTCCCAAACCGCTGCGCAGAAGTCAACCAAACTTCACCCAATAGTGTATTGTATCACATTCTAGTAGTTACATTTGAAAATTTCGTTCTAGGACATTTGGTTTGAGCGCAATCATTAAACTTAGGTCAAAAAAGCCATTTAAGCCTTTTCACAGTGAGATCTATGCGATATGGCCGAGAAATGTAATTTTGATGTTAACTCCCAAACCGCTGCGCAGAAGTCAACTAAACTTCACCCAATAGTGTATTGTATCACATTCTAGTAGTTACATTTGAAAATTTCGTTCTAGGACATTTGGTTTGAGCGCAATCATTAAACTTAGGTCAAAAAAGCCATTTAAGCCTTTTCACAGTGAGATCTATGCGATATGGCCGAGAAATGTAATTTTGATGTTAACTCCCAAACCGCTGCGCAGAAGTCAACCAAACTTCACCCAATAGTGTATTGTATCACAATCTAGTAGTTACATTTGAAAATTTTGTTCTAGGACATTTTGTTTGAACGCAATCATCAAACTTAATTAAAAAAGTCATTTAAGCCTTTTCACGGTGAGATCTATGCGATATGGCCGAGAAATGTAATTTTGATGTTAACTCCCAAACCGCTGCGCAGAAGTCAACCAAACTTCACCCAATAGTGTATTGTATCACATTCTAGTAGTTACATTTGAAAATTTCGTTCTAGGACATTTGGTTTGAGCGCAATCATTAAACTTAGGTCAAAAAAGCCATTTAAGCCTTTTCACAGTGAGATCTATGCGATATGGCCGAGAAATGTAATTTTGATGTTAACTCCCAAACCGCTGCGCAGAAGTCAACTAAACTTCACCCAATAGTGTATTGTATCACATTCTAGTAGTTACATTTGAAAATTTCGTTCTAGGACATTTGGTTTGAGCGCAATCATTAAACTTAGGTCAAAAAAGCCATTTAAGCCTTTTCACAGTGAGATCTATGCGATATGGCCGAGAAATGTAATTTTGATGTTAACTCCCAAACCGCTGCGCAGAAGTCAACCAAACTTCACCCAATAGTGTATTGTATCACATTCTAGTAGTTACATTTGAAAACTTCGTTCTAGGACATTTGGTTTGAGCGCAATCATTAAACTTAGGTCAAAAAAGCCATTTAAGCCTTTTCACAGTGAGATCTATGCGATATGGCCGAGAAATGTAATTTTGATGTTAACTCCCAAACCGCTGCGCAGAAGTCAACCAAACTTCACCCATTTGTGTATTGTATCACAATCTAGTAGTTACATTTGAAAATTTTGTTCTAGGAAATTTTGTTTGAGCGCAATCATCAAACTTAATTAAAAAAGTCATTTAAGCCTTTTCACAGTGAGATCTATGCGATATGGCCGAGAAATGTAATTTTGATGTTAACTCCCAAACCGCTGCGCAGAAGTCAACCAAACTTCACCCAATTGTGTATTGTATCACAATCTAGTAGTTACATTTGAAAATTTTGTTCTAGGAAATTTTGTTTGAGCGCAATCATCAAACTTAATTAAAAAAGTCATTTAAGCCTTTTCACAGTGAGATCTATGCGATATGGCCGAGAAATGTAATTTTGATGTTAACTCCCAAACCGCTGCGCAGAAGTCAACCAAACTTCACCCATTAGTGTATTGTATCACAATCTAGTAGTTACATGTGAAAATTTGGTTCTAGGACATTTGATTTGAGCGCAATCCTCAAACTTAGGTCAAAAAAGCCATTTAAGCCTTTTCACAGTGAGATCTATGCGATATGGCCGAGAAATGTAATTTTGATGTTAACTCCCAAACCGCTGCGCAGAAGTCAACCAAACTTCACCCATTAGTGTATTGTATCACAATCTAGTAGTTACATGTGGAAATTTGGTTATTGGACATTTGGTTTGAGCGCAATAATTAAACTTAGGTCAAAAAAGCCATTTAAGCCTTTTCACAGTGAGATCTATGCGATATGGCCGAGAAATGTAATTTTGATGTTAACTCCCAAACCGCTGCGCAGAAGTCAACCAAACTTCACCCAATAGTGTATTGTATCACAATCTAGTAGTTACATTTGAAAATTTTGTTCTAGGAAATTTTGTTTGAGCGCAATCATCAAACTTAATTAAAAAAGTCATTTAAGCCTTTTCACAGTGAGATCTATGCGATATGGCCGAGAAATGTAATTTTGATGTTAACTCCCAAACCTCTGCGCAGAAGTCAACCAAACTTCACCCATTAGTGTATTGTATCACAATCTAGTAGTTACATGTGGAAATTTGGTTCTAGGACATTTGATTTGAGCGCAATCCTCAAACTTAGGTCAAAAAAGCCATTTAAGCCTTTTCACAGTGAGATCTATGCGATATGGCCGAGAAATGTAATTTTGATGTTAACTCCCAAACCGCTGCGCAGAAGTCAACCAAACTTCACCCAATAGTGTATTGTATCACATTCTAGTAGTTACATTTGAAAATTTCGTTCTAGGACATTTGGTTTGAGCGCAATCTTTAAACTTAGGTCAAAAAAGCCATTTAAGCCTTTTCACAGTGAGATCTATGCGATATGGCCGAGAAATGTAATTTTGATGTTAACTCCCAAACCGCTGCGCAGAAGTCAACCAAACTTCACCCAATAGTGTATTGTATCACAATCTAGTAGTTACATTTGAAAATTTTGTTCTAGGACATTTTGTTTGAACGCAATCATCAAACTTAATTAAAAAAGTCATTTAAGCCTTTTCACAGTGAGATCTATGCGATATGGCCGAGAAATGTAATTTTGATGTTAACTCCCAAACCGCTGCGCAGAAGTCAACCAAACTTCATCCAATAGTGTATTGTATCACAATCTAGTAGTTACATTTGAAAATTTTGTTCTAGGACATTTTGTTTGAACGCAATCATCAAACTTAATTAAAAAAGTCATTTAAGCCTTTTCACGGTGAGATCTATGCGATATGGCCGAGAAATGTAATTTTGATGTTAACTCCCAAACCGCTGCGCAGAAGTCAACCAAACTTCACCCAATAGTGTATTGTATCACATTCTAGTAGTTACATTTGAAAATTTCGTTCTAGGACATTTGGTTTGAGCGCAATCATTAAACTTAGGTCAAAAAAGCCATTTAAGCCTTTTCACAGTGAGATCTATGCGATATGGCCGAGAAATGTAATTTTGATGTTAACTCCCAAACCGCTGCGCAGAAGTCAACTAAACTTCACCCAATAGTGTATTGTATCACATTCTAGTAGTTACATTTGAAAATTTCGTTCTAGGACATTTGGTTTGAGCGCAATCATTAAACTTAGGTCAAAAAAGCCATTTAAGCCTTTTCACAGTGAGATCTATGCGATATGGCCGAGAAATGTAATTTTGATGTTAACTCCCAAACCGCTGCGCAGAAGTCAACCAAACTTCACCCAATAGTGTATTGTATCACAATCTAGTAGTTACATTTGAAAATTTTGTTCTAGGACATTTTGTTTGAACGCAATCATCAAACTTAATTAAAAAAGTCATTTAAGCCTTTTCACGGTGAGATCTATGCGATATGGCCGAGAAATGTAATTTTGATGTTAACTCCCAAACCGCTGCGCAGAAGTCAACCAAACTTCACCCAATAGTGTATTGTATCACATTCTAGTAGTTACATTTGAAAATTTCGTTCTAGGACATTTGGTTTGAGCGCAATCATTAAACTTAGGTCAAAAAAGCCATTTAAGCCTTTTCACAGTGAGATCTATGCGATATGGCCGAGAAATGTAATTTTGATGTTAACTCCCAAACCGCTGCGCAGAAGTCAACTAAACTTCACCCAATAGTGTATTGTATCACATTCTAGTAGTTACATTTGAAAATTTCGTTCTAGGACATTTGGTTTGAGCGCAATCATTAAACTTAATTAAAAAAGTCATTTAAGCCTTTTCACAGTGAGATCTATGCGATATGGCCGAGAAATGTAATTTTGATGTTAACTCCCAAACCGCTGCGCAGAAGTCAACCAAACTTCACCCATTAGTGTATTGTATCACAATCTAGTAATTACATGTGGAAATTTGGTTCTAGGACATTTGATTTGAGCGCAATCATTAAACTTAGGTCAAAAAAGCCATTTAAGCCTTTTCACAGTGAGATCTATGCGATATGGCCGAGAAATGTAATTTTGATGTTAACTCCCAAACCGCTGCGCAGAAGTCAACCAAACTTCACCCAATAGTGTATTGTATCACAATCTAGTAGTTACATTTGGAAATTTGGTTCTTGGACATTTGATTTGAGCGCAATCCTCAAACTTAGGTCAAAAAAGCCATTTAAGCCTTTTCACAGTGAGATCTATGCGATATGGCCGAGAAATGTAATTTTGATGTTAACTCCCAAACCGCTGCGCAGAAGTCAACCAAACTTCACCCAATAGTGTATTGTATCACAATCTAGTAGTTACATTTGAAAATTTTGTTCTAGGAAATTTTGTTTGAGCGCAATCATCAAACTTAATTAAAAATGTCATTTAAGCCTTTTCACAGTGAGATCTATGCGATATGGCCGAGAAATGTAATTTTGATGTTAACTCCCAAACCGCTGCGCAGAAGTCAACCAAACTTCACCCATTAGTGTATTGTATCACAATCTAGTAGTTACATGTGAAAATTTGGTTCTAGGACATTTGATTTGAGCGCAATCCTCAAACTTAGGTCAAAAAAGCCATTTAAGCCTTTTCACAGTGAGATCTATGCGATATGGCCGAGAAATGTAATTTTGATGTTAACTCCCAAACCGCTGCGCAGAAGTCAACCAAACTTCACCCAATAGTGTATTGTATCACATTCTAGTAGTTACATTTGAAAATTTCGTTCTAGGACATTTGGTTTGAGCGCAATCATTAAACTTAGGTCAAAAAAGCCATTTAAGCCTTTTCACAGTGAGATCTATGCGATATGGCCGAGAAATGTAATTTTGATGTTAACTCCCAAACCGCTGCGCAGAAGTCAACCAAACTTCACCCATTAGTGTATTGTATCACAATCTAGTAGTTACATGTGAAAATTTCGTTCTAGGACATTTGGTTTGAGCGCAATCATTAAACTTAGGTCAAAAAAGCCATTTAAGCCTTTTCACAGTGAGATCTATGCGATATGGCCGAGAAATGTAATTTTGATGTTAACTCCCAAACCGCTGCGCAGAAGTCAACTAAACTTCACCCAATAGTGTATTGTATCACATTCTAGTAGTTACATTTGAAAATTTCGTTCTAGGACATTTGGTTTGAGCGCAATCATTAAACTTAATTAAAAAAGTCATTTAAGCCTTTTCACAGTGAGATCTATGCGATATGGCCGAGAAATGTAATTTTGATGTTAACTCCCAAACCGCTGCGCAGAAGTCAACCAAACTTCACCCATTAGTGTATTGTATCACAATCTAGTAATTACATGTGGAAATTTGGTTCTAGGACATTTGATTTGAGCGCAATCCTCAAACTTAGGTCAAAAAAGCCATTTAAGCCTTTTCACAGTGAGATCTATGCGATATGGCCGAGAAATGTAATTTTGATGTTAACTCCCAAACCGCTGCGCAGAAGTCAACCAAACTTCACCCATTAGTGTATTGTATCACAATCTAGTAGTTACATGTGAAAATTTCGTTCTAGGACATTTGGTTTGAGCGCAATCATTAAACTTAGGTCAAAAAAGCCATTTAAGCCTTTTCACAGTGAGATCTATGCGATATGGCCGAGAAATGTAATTTTGATGTTAACTCCCAAACCGCTGCGCAGAAGTCAACTAAACTTCACCCAATAGTGTATTGTATCACATTCTAGTAGTTACATTTGAAAATTTCGTTCTAGGACATTTGGTTTGAGCGCAATCATTAAACTTAATTAAAAAAGTCATTTAAGCCTTTTCACAGTGAGATCTATGCGATATGGCCGAGAAATGTAATTTTGATGTTAACTCCCAAACCGCTGCGCAGAAGTCAACCAAACTTCACCCATTAGTGTATTGTATCACAATCTAGTAATTACATGTGGAAATTTGGTTCTAGGACATTTGATTTGAGCGCAATCCTCAAACTTAATTAAAAAAATCATTTAAGCCTTTTCACAGTGAGATCTATGCGATATGGCCGAGAAATGTAATTTTGATGTTAACTCCCAAACCGCTGCGCAGAAGTCAACCAAACTTCACCCATTAGTGTATTGTATCACAATCTAGTAGTTACATTTGAAAATTTTGTTCCAGGAAATTTTGTTTGAGCGCAATCATCAAACTTAATTAAAAAAGTCATTTAAGCCTTTTCACAGTGAGATCTATACGATATGGCCGAGAAATGTAATTTTGATGTTAACTCCCAAACCTCTGCGCAGAAGTCAACCAAACTTCACCCATTAGTGTATTGTATCACAATCTAGTAGTTACATGTGGAAATTTGGTTCTAGGACATTTGATTTGAGCGCAATCCTCAAACTTAGGTCAAAAAAGCCATTTAAGCCTTTTCACAGTGAGATCTATGCGATATGGCCGAGAAATGTAATTTTGATGTTAACTCCCAAACCGCTGCGCAGAAGTCAATTAAACTTCACCCATTAGTGTATTGTATCACAATCTAGTAGTTACATGTGGAAATTTGGTTCTAGGACATTTGATTTGAGCGCAATCCTCAAACTTAGGTCAAAAAAGCCATTTAAGCCTTTTCACAGTGAGATCTATGCGATATGGCCGAGAAATGTAATTTTGATGTTAACTCCCAAACCGCTGCGCAGAAGTCAATTAAACTTCACCCAATAGTGTATTGTATCACATTCTAGTAGTTACATTTGAAAATTTCGTTCTAGGACATTTGGTTTGAGCGCAATCTTTAAACTTAGGTCAAAAAAGCCATTTAAGCCTTTTCACAGTGAGATCTATGCGATATGGCCGAGAAATGTAATTTTGATGTTAACTCCCAAACCGCTGCGCAGAAGTCAACCAAACTTCACCCAATAGTGTATTGTATCACAATCTAGTAGTTACATTTGAAAATTTTGTTCTAGGACATTTTGTTTGAACGCAATCATCAAACTTAATTAAAAAAGTCATTTAAGCCTTTTCACAGTGAGATCTATGCGATATGGCCGAGAAATGTAATTTTGATGTTAACTCCCAAACCGCTGCGCAGAAGTCAACCAAACTTCACCCAATAGTGTATTGTATCACAATCTAGTAGTTACATTTGAAAATTTTGTTCTATGACATTTTGTTTGAACGCAATCATCAAACTTAATTAAAAAAGTCATTTAAGCCTTTTCACAGTGAGATCTATGCGATATGGCCGAGAAATGTAATTTTGATGTTAACTCCCAAACCGCTGCGCAGAAGTCAACCAAACTTCACCCATTAGTGTATTGTATCACAATCTAGTAGTTACATGTGGAAATTTGGTTATTGGACATTTGGTTTGAGCGCAATCATTAAACTTAGGTCAAAAAAGCCATTTAAGCCTTTTCACAGTGAGATCTATGCGATATGGCCGAGAAATGTAATTTTGATGTTAACTCCCAAACCGCTGCGCAGAAGTCAACCAAACTTCACCCAATAGTGTATTGTATCACAATCTAGTAGTTACATTTGAAAATTTTGTTCTAGGACATTTTGTTTGAACGCAATTATCAAACTTAATTAAAAAAGTCATTTAAGCCTTTTCACAGTGAGATCTATGCGATATGGCCGAGAAATGTAATTTTGATGTTAACTCCCAAACCGCTGCGCAGAAGTCAACCAAACTTCACCCAATAGTGTATTGTATCACAATCTAGTAGTTACATTTGGAAATTTGGTTCTTGGACATTTGATTTGAGCGCAATCCTAAAACTTAGGTCAAAAAAGCCATTTAAGCCTTTTCACAGTGAGATCTATGCGATATGGCCGAGAAATGTAATTTTGATGTTAACTCCCAAACCGCTGCGCAGAAGTCAACCAAACTTCACCCAATAGTGTATTGTATCACAATCTAGTAGTTACATTTGAAAATTTTGTTCTAGGACATTTTGTTTGAACGCAATCATCAAACTTAATTAAAAAAGTCATTTAAGCCTTTTCACAGTGAGATCTATGCGATATGGCCGAGAAATGTAATTTTGATGTTAACTCCCAAACCGCTGCGCAGAAGTCAACCAAATTTCACCCAATAGTGTATTGTATCACATTCTAGTAGTTACATTTGAAAATTTCGTTCTAGGACATTTGGTTTGAGCGCAATCATTAAACTTAGGTCAAAAAAGCCATTTAAGCCTTTTCACAGTGAGATCTATGCGATATGGCCGAGAAATGTAATTTTGATGTTAACTCCCAAACCGCTGCGCAGAAGTCAACTAAACTTCACCCAATAGTGTATTGTATCACATTCTAGTAGTTACATTTGAAAATTTCGTTCTAGGACATTTGGTTTGAGCGCAATCATTAAACTTAATTAAAAAAGTCATTTAAGCCTTTTCACAGTGAGATCTATGCGATATGGCCGAGAAATGTAATTTTGATGTTAACTCCCAAACCGCTGCGCAGAAGTCAACCAAACTTCACCCATTAGTGTATTGTATCACAATCTAGTAATTACATGTGGAAATTTGGTTCTAGGACATTTGATTTGAGCGCAATCCTCAAACTTAGGTCAAAAAAGCCATTTAAGCCTTTTCACAGTGAGATCTATGCGATATGGCCGAGAAATGTAATTTTGATGTTAACTCCCAAACCGCTGCGCAGAAGTCAACCAAACTTCACCCAATAGTGTATTGTATCACAATCTAGTAGTTATATTTGAAAATTTTGTTCTATGACATTTTGTTTGAACGCAATCATCAAACTTAATTAAAAAAGTCATTTAAGCCTTTTCACAGTGAGATCTATGCGATATGGCCGAGAAATGTAATTTTGATGTTAACTCCCAAACCGCCTCGCAGAAGTCAACCAAACTTCACCCATTAGTGTGTTGTATCACAATCTAGTAGTTACATGTGGAAATTTGGTTATTGGACATTTGGTTTGAGCGCAATCATTAAACTTAGGTCAAAAAAGCCATTTAAGCCTTTTCACAGTGAGATCTATGCGATATGGCCGAGAAATGTAATTTTGATGTTAACTCCAAAACCGCTGCGCAGAAGTCAACCAAACTTCACCCAATAGTGTATTGTATCACAATCTAGTAGTTACATTTGAAAATTTTGTTCTAGGAAATTTTGTTTGAGCGCAATCATCAAACTTAATTAAAAAAGTCATTTAAGCCTTTTCACAGTGAGATCTATGCGATATGGCCGAGAAATGTAATTTTGATGTTAACTCCCAAACCTCTGCGCAGAAGTCAACCAAACTTCACCCATTAGTGTATTGTATCACAATCTAGTAGTTACATGTGGAAATTTGGTTCTAGGACATTTGATTTGAGCGCAATCCTCAAACTTAGGTCAAAAAAGCCATTTAAGCCTTTTCACAGTGAGATCTATGCGATATGGCCGAGAAATGTAATTTTGATGTTAACTCCCAAACCGCTGCGCAGAAGTCAACCAAACTTCACCCAATAGTGTATTGTATCACATTCTAGTAGTTACATTTGAAAATTTCGTTCTAGGACATTTGGTTTGAGCGCAATCTTTAAACTTAGGTCAAAAAAGCCATTTAAGCCTTTTCACAGTGAGATCTATGCGATATGGCCGAGAAATGTAATTTTGATGTTAACTCCCAAACCGCTGCGCAGAAGTCAACCAAACTTCACCCAATAGTGTATTGTATCACAATCTAGTAGTTACATTTGAAAATTTTGTTCTAGGACATTTTGTTTGAACGCAATCATCAAACTTAATTAAAAAAGTCATTTAAGCCTTTTCACAGTGAGATCTATGCGATATGGCCGAGAAATGTAATTTTGATGTTAACTCCCAAACCGCTGCGCAGAAGTCAACCAAACTTCATCCAATAGTGTATTGTATCACAATCTAGTAGTTACATTTGAAAATTTTGTTCTAGGACATTTTGTTTGAACGCAATCATCAAACTTAATTAAAAAAGTCATTTAAGCCTTTTCACGGTGAGATCTATGCGATATGGCCGAGAAATGTAATTTTGATGTTAACTCCCAAACCGCTGCGCAGAAGTCAACCAAACTTCACCCAATAGTGTATTGTATCACATTCTAGTAGTTACATTTGAAAATTTCGTTCTAGGACATTTGGTTTGAGCGCAATCATTAAACTTAGGTCAAAAAAGCCATTTAAGCCTTTTCACAGTGAGATCTATGCGATATGGCCGAGAAATGTAATTTTGATGTTAACTCCCAAACCGCTGCGCAGAAGTCAACTAAACTTCACCCAATAGTGTATTGTATCACATTCTAGTAGTTACATTTGAAAATTTCGTTCTAGGACATTTGGTTTGAGCGCAATCATTAAACTTAGGTCAAAAAAGCCATTTAAGCCTTTTCACAGTGAGATCTATGCGATATGGCCGAGAAATGTAATTTTGATGTTAACTCCCAAACCGCTGCGCAGAAGTCAACCAAACTTCACCCAATAGTGTATTGTATCACAATCTAGTAGTTACATTTGAAAATTTTGTTCTAGGACATTTTGTTTGAACGCAATCATCAAACTTAATTAAAAAAGTCATTTAAGCCTTTTCACGGTGAGATCTATGCGATATGGCCGAGAAATGTAATTTTGATGTTAACTCCCAAACCGCTGCGCAGAAGTCAACCAAACTTCACCCAATAGTGTATTGTATCACATTCTAGTAGTTACATTTGAAAATTTCGTTCTAGGACATTTGGTTTGAGCGCAATCATTAAACTTAGGTCAAAAAAGCCATTTAAGCCTTTTCACAGTGAGATCTATGCGATATGGCCGAGAAATGTAATTTTGATGTTAACTCCCAAACCGCTGCGCAGAAGTCAACTAAACTTCACCCAATAGTGTATTGTATCACATTCTAGTAGTTACATTTGAAAATTTCGTTCTAGGACATTTGGTTTGAGCGCAATCATTAAACTTAATTAAAAAAGTCATTTAAGCCTTTTCACAGTGAGATCTATGCGATATGGCCGAGAAATGTAATTTTGATGTTAACTCCCAAACCGCTGCGCAGAAGTCAACCAAACTTCACCCATTAGTGTATTGTATCACAATCTAGTAATTACATGTGGAAATTTGGTTCTAGGACATTTGATTTGAGCGCAATCCTCAAACTTAGGTCAAAAAAGCCATTTAAGCCTTTTCACAGTGAGATCTATGCGATATGGCCGAGAAATGTAATTTTGATGTTAACTCCCAAACCGCTGCGCAGAAGTCAACCAAACTTCACCCAATAGTGTATTGTATCACAATCTAGTAGTTACATTTGAAAATTTTGTTCTATGACATTTTGTTTGAACGCAATCATCAAACTTAATTAAAAAAGTCATTTAAGCCTTTTCACAGTGAGATCTATGCGATATGGCCGAGAAATGTAATTTTGATGTTAACTCCCAAACCGCTGCGCAGAAGTCAACCAAACTTCACCCATTAGTGTATTGTATCACAATCTAGTAGTTACATGTAGAAATTTGGTTATTGGACATTTGGTTTGAGCGCAATCATTAAACTTAGGTCAAAAAAGCCATTTAAGCCTTTTCACAGTGAGATCTATGCGATATGGCCGAGAAATGTAATTTTGATGTTAACTCCCAAACCGCTGCGCAGAAGTCAACCAAACTTCACCCAATAGTGTATTGTATCACAATCTAGTAGTTACATTTGAAAATTTTGTTCTAGGAAATTTTGTTTGAGCGCAATCATCAAACTTAATTAAAAAAGTCATTTAAGCCTTTTCACAGTGAGATCTATACGATATGGCCGAGAAATGTAATTTTGATGTTAACTCCCAAACCTCTGCGCAGAAGTCAACCAAACTTCACCCATTAGTGTATTGTATCACAATCTAGTAGTTACATGTGGAAATTTGGTTCTAGGACATTTGATTTGAGCGCAATCCTCAAACTTAGGTCAAAAAAGCCATTTAAGCCTTTTCACAGTGAGATCTATGCGATATGGCCGAGAAATGTAATTTTGATGTTAACTCCCAAACCGCTGCGCAGAAGTCAACCAAATTTCACCCAATAGTGTATTGTATCACATTCTAGTAGTTACATTTGAAAATTTCGTTCTAGGACATTTGGTTTGAGCGCAATCTTTAAACTTAGGTCAAAAAAGCCATTTAAGCCTTTTCACAGTGAGATCTATGCGATATGGCCGAGAAATGTAATTTTGATGTTAACTCCCAAACCGCTGCGCAGAAGTCAACCAAACTTCACCCAATAGTGTATTGTATCACAATCTAGTAGTTACATTTGAAAATTTTGTTCTAGGACATTTTGTTTGAACGCAATCATCAAACTTAATTAAAAAAGTCATTTAAGCCTTTTCACAGTGAGATCTATGCGATATGGCCAAGAAATGTAATTTTGATGTTAACTCCCAAACCGCTGCGCAGAAGTCAACCAAACTTCACCCAATAGTGTATTGTGTCACAATCTAGTAGTTACATTTGGAAATTTGGTTCTTGGACATTTGATTTGAGCGCAATCCTCAAACTTAGGTCAAAAAAGCCATTTAAGCCTTTTCACAGTGAGATCTATGCGATATGGCCGAGAAATGTAATTTTGATGTTAACTCCCAAACCGCTGCGCAGATGTCAACCAAACTTCACCCAATAGTGTATTGTATCACAATCTAGTAGTTACATTTGAAAATTTTGTTCTAGGACATTTTGTTTGAACGCAATCATCAAACTTAATTAAAAAAGTCATTTAAGCCTTTTCACAGTGAGATCTATGCGATATGGCCGAGAAATGTAATTTTGATGTTAACTCCCAAACCGCTGCGCAGAAGTCAACCAAACTTCACCCAATAGTGTATTGTATCACATTCTAGTAGTTACATTTGAAAATTTCGTTCTAGGACATTTGGTTTGAGCGCAATCATTAAACTTAGGTCAAAAAAGCCATTTAAGCCTTTTCACAGTGAGATCTATGCGATATGGCCGAGAAATGTAATTTTGATGTTAACTCCCAAACCGCTGCGCAGAAGTCAACCAAACTTCACCCAATAGTGTATTGTATCACAATCTAGTAGTTACATTTGAAAATTTTGTTCTAGGAAATTTTGTTTGAGCGCAATCATCAAACTTAATTAAAAAAGTCATTTAAGCCTTTTCACAGTGAGATCTATGCGATATGGCCGAGAAATGTAATTTTGATGTTAACTCCCAAACCGCTGCGCAGAAATCAACCAAACTTCACCCATTAGTGTATTGTATCACAATCTAGTAGTTACATGTGAAAATTTGGTTCTAGGACATTTGATTTGAGCGCAATCCTCAAACTTAGGTCAAAAAAGCCATTTAAGCCTTTTCACAGTGAGATCTATGCGATATGGCCGAGAAATGTAATTTTGATGTTAACTCCCAAACCGCTGCGCAGAAGTCAACCAAACTTCACCCAATAGTGTATTGTATCACAATCTAGTAGTTACATTTGGAAATTTGGTTCTTGGACATTTGATTTGAGCGCAATCCTCAAACTTAGGTCAAAAAAGCCATTTAAGCCTTTTCACAGTGAGATCTATGCGATATGGCCGAGAAATGTAATTTTGATGTTAACTCCCAAACCGCTGCGCAGAAGTCAACCAAACTTCACCCAATAGTGTATTGTATCACATTCTAGTAGTTACATTTGAAAATTTTGTTCTAGGAAATTTTGTTTGAGCGCAATCATCAAACTTAATTAAAAATATCATTTAAGCCTTTTCACAGTGAGATCTATGCGATATGGCCGAGAAATGTAATTTTGATGTTAACTCCCAAACCGCTGCGCAGAAGTCAACCAAACTTCACCCATTAGTGTATTGTATCACAATCTAGTAGTTACATGTGAAAATTTGGTTCTAGGACATTTGATTTGAGCGCAATCCTCAAACTTAGGTCAAAAAAGCCATTTAAGCCTTTTCACAGTGAGATCTATGCGATATGGCTGAGAAATGTAATTTTGATGTTAACTCCCAAACCGCTGCGCAGAAGTCAACCAAACTTCACCCAATAGTGTATTGTATCACATTCTAGTAGTTACATTTGAAAATTTCGTTCTAGGACATTTGATTTGAGCGCAATCCTCAAACTTAGGTCAAAAAAGCCATTTAAGCCTTTTCACAGTGAGATCTATGCGATATGGCCGAGAAATGTAATTTTGATGTTAACTCCCAAACCGCTGCGCAGATGTCAACCAAACTTCACCCAATAGTGTATTGTATCACAATCTAGTAGTTACATTTGAAAATTTTGTTCTAGGACATTTTGTTTGAACGCAATCATCAAACTTAATTAAAAAAGTCATTTAAGCCTTTTCACAGTGAGATCTATGCGATATGGCCGAGAAATGTAATTTTGATGTTAACTCCCAAACCGCTGCGCAGAAGTCAACCAAACTTCACCCAATAGTGTATTGTATCACATTCTAGTAGTTACATTTGAAAATTTCGTTCTAGGACATTTGGTTTGAGCGCAATCATTAAACTTAGGTCAAAAAAGCCATTTAAGCCTTTTCACAGTGAGATCTATGCGATATGGCCGAGAAATGTAATTTTGATGTTAACTCCCAAACCGCTGCGCAGAAGTCAACCAAACTTCACCCAATAGTGTATTGTATCACAATCTAGTAGTTACATTTGAAAATTTTGTTCTAGGAAATTTTGTTTGAGCGCAATCATCAAACTTAATTAAAAAAGTCATTTAAGCCTTTTCACAGTGAGATCTATGCGATATGGCCGAGAAATGTAATTTTGATGTTAACTCCCAAACCGCTGCGCAGAAATCAACCAAACTTCACCCATTAGTGTATTGTATCACAATCTAGTAGTTACATGTGAAAATTTGGTTCTAGGACATTTGATTTGAGCGCAATCCTCAAACTTAGGTCAAAAAAGCCATTTAAGCCTTTTCACAGTGAGATCTATGCGATATGGCCGAGAAATGTAATTTTGATGTTAACTCCCAAACCGCTGCGCAGAAGTCAACCAAACTTCACCCAATAGTGTATTGTATCACAATCTAGTAGTTACATTTGGAAATTTGGTTCTTGGACATTTGATTTGAGCGCAATCCTCAAACTTAGGTCAAAAAAGCCATTTAAGCCTTTTCACAGTGAGATCTATGCGATATGGCCGAGAAATGTAATTTTGATGTTAACTCCCAAACCGCTGCGCAGAAGTCAACCAAACTTCACCCAATAGTGTATTGTATCACATTCTAGTAGTTACATTTGAAAATTTTGTTCTAGGAAATTTTGTTTGAGCGCAATCATCAAACTTAATTAAAAATATCATTTAAGCCTTTTCACAGTGAGATCTATGCGATATGGCCGAGAAATGTAATTTTGATGTTAACTCCCAAACCGCTGCGCAGAAGTCAACCAAACTTCACCCATTAGTGTATTGTATCACAATCTAGTAGTTACATGTGAAAATTTGGTTCTAGGACATTTGATTTGAGCGCAATCCTCAAACTTAGGTCAAAAAAGCCATTTAAGCCTTTTCACAGTGAGATCTATGCGATATGGCTGAGAAATGTAATTTTGATGTTAACTCCCAAACCGCTGCGCAGAAGTCAACCAAACTTCACCCAATAGTGTATTGTATCACATTCTAGTAGTTACATTTGAAAATTTCGTTCTAGGACATTTGATTTGAGCGCAATCCTCAAACTTAGGTCAAAAAAGCCATTTAAGCCTTTTCACAGTGAGATCTATGCGATATGGCCGAGAAATGTAATTTTGATGTTAACTCCCAAACCGCTGCGCAGAAGTCAACCAAACTTCACCCAATAGTGTATTGTATCACAATCTAGTAGTTACATTTGAAAATTTTGTTCTAGGAAATTTTGTTTGAGCGCAATCATCAAACTTAATTAAAAATGTCATTTAAGCCTTTTCACAGTGAGATCTATGCGATATGGCCGAGAAATGTAATTTTGATGTTAACTCCCAAACCGCTGCGCAGAAGTCAACCAAACTTCACCCATTAGTGTATTGTATCACAATCTAGTAGTTACATGTGAAAATTTGGTTCTAGGACATTTGATTTGAGCGCAATCCTCAAACTTAGGTCAAAAAAGCCTTTTAAGCCTTTTCACAGTGAGATCTATGCGATATGGCCGAGAAATGTAATTTTGATGTTAACTCCCAAACCGCTGCGCAGAAGTCAACCAAACTTCACCCAATAGTGTATTGTATCACATTCTAGTAGTTACATTTGAAAATTTCGTTCTAGGACATTTGGTTTGAGCGCAATCATTAAACTTAGGTCAAAAAAGCCATTTAAGCCTTTTCACAGTGAGATCTATGCGATATGGCCGAGAAATGTAATTTTGATGTTAACTCCCAAACCGCTGCGCAGAAGTCAACCAAACTTCACCCATTAGTGTATTGTATCACAATCTAGTAGTTACATGTGAAAATTTCGTTCTAGGACATTTGGTTTGAGCGCAATCATTAAACTTAGGTCAAAAAAGCCATTTAAGCCTTTTCACAGTGAGATCTATGCGATATGGCCGAGAAATGTAATTTTGATGTTAACTCCCAAACCGCTGCGCAGAAGTCAACTAAACTTCACCCAATAGTGTATTGTATCACATTCTAGTAGTTACATTTGAAAATTTCGTTCTAGGACATTTGGTTTGAGCGCAATCATTAAACTTAATTAAAAAAGTCATTTAAGCCTTTTCACAGTGAGATCTATGCGATATGGCCGAGAAATGTAATTTTGATGTTAACTCCCAAACCGCTGCGCAGAAGTCAACCAAACTTCACCCATTAGTGTATTGTATCACAATCTAGTAATTACATGTGGAAATTTGGTTCTAGGACATTTGATTTGAGCGCAATCCTCAAACTTAGGTCAAAAAAGCCATTTAAGCCTTTTCACAGTGAGATCTATGCGATATGGCCGAGAAATGTAATTTTGATGTTAACTCCCAAACCGCTGCGCAGAAGTCAACCAAACTTCACCCAATAGTGTATTGTATCACAATCTAGTAGTTACATTTGAAAATTTTGTTCTATGACATTTTGTTTGAACGCAATCATCAAACTTAATTAAAAAAATCATTTAAGCCTTTTCACAGTGAGATCTATGCGATATGGCCGAGAAATGTAATTTTGATGTTAACTCCCAAACCGCTGCGCAGAAGTCAACCAAACTTCACCCATTAGTGTATTGTATCACAATCTAGTAGTTACATTTGAAAATTTTGTTCCAGGAAATTTTGTTTGAGCGCAATCATCAAACTTAATTAAAAAAGTCATTTAAGCCTTTTCACAGTGAGATCTATACGATATGGCCGAGAAATGTAATTTTGATGTTAACTCCCAAACCTCTGCGCAGAAGTCAACCAAACTTCACCCATTAGTGTATTGTATCACAATCTAGTAGTTACATGTGGAAATTTGGTTCTAGGACATTTGATTTGAGCGCAATCCTCAAACTTAGGTCAAAAAAGCCATTTAAGCCTTTTCACAGTGAGATCTATGCGATATGGCCGAGAAATGTAATTTTGATGTTAACTCCCAAACCGCTGCGCAGAAGTCAATTAAACTTCACCCATTAGTGTATTGTATCACAATCTAGTAGTTACATGTGGAAATTTGGTTCTAGGACATTTGATTTGAGCGCAATCCTCAAACTTAGGTCAAAAAAGCCATTTAAGCCTTTTCACAGTGAGATCTATGCGATATGGCCGAGAAATGTAATTTTGATGTTAACTCCCAAACCGCTGCGCAGAAGTCAATTAAACTTCACCCAATAGTGTATTGTATCACATTCTAGTAGTTACATTTGAAAATTTCGTTCTAGGACATTTGGTTTGAGCGCAATCTTTAAACTTAGGTCAAAAAAGCCATTTAAGCCTTTTCACAGTGAGATCTATGCGATATGGCCGAGAAATGTAATTTTGATGTTAACTCCCAAACCGCTGCGCAGAAGTCAACCAAACTTCACCCAATAGTGTATTGTATCACAATCTAGTAGTTACATTTGAAAATTTTGTTCTAGGACATTTTGTTTGAACGCAATCATCAAACTTAATTAAAAAAGTCATTTAAGCCTTTTCACAGTGAGATCTATGCGATATGGCCGAGAAATGTAATTTTGATGTTAACTCCCAAACCGCTGCGCAGAAGTCAACCAAACTTCACCCAATAGTGTATTGTATCACAATCTAGTAGTTACATTTGAAAATTTTGTTCTATGACATTTTGTTTGAACGCAATCATCAAACTTAATTAAAAAAGTCATTTAAGCCTTTTCACAGTGAGATCTATGCGATATGGCCGAGAAATGTAATTTTGATGTTAACTCCCAAACCGCTGCGCAGAAGTCAACCAAACTTCACCCATTAGTGTATTGTATCACAATCTAGTAGTTACATGTGGAAATTTGGTTATTGGACATTTGGTTTGAGCGCAATCATTAAACTTAGGTCAAAAAAGCCATTTAAGCCTTTTCACAGTGAGATCTATGCGATATGGCCGAGAAATGTAATTTTGATGTTAACTCCCAAACCGCTGCGCAGAAGTCAACCAAACTTCACCCAATAGTGTATTGTATCACAATCTAGTAGTTACATTTGAAAATTTTGTTCTAGGACATTTTGTTTGAACGCAATTATCAAACTTAATTAAAAAAGTCATTTAAGCCTTTTCACAGTGAGATCTATGCGATATGGCCGAGAAATGTAATTTTGATGTTAACTCCCAAACCGCTGCGCAGAAGTCAACCAAACTTCACCCAATAGTGTATTGTATCACAATCTAGTAGTTACATTTGGAAATTTGGTTCTTGGACATTTGATTTGAGCGCAATCCTAAAACTTAGGTCAAAAAAGCCATTTAAGCCTTTTCACAGTGAGATCTATGCGATATGGCCGAGAAATGTAATTTTGATGTTAACTCCCAAACCGCTGCGCAGAAGTCAACCAAACTTCACCCAATAGTGTATTGTATCACAATCTAGTAGTTACATTTGAAAATTTTGTTCTAGGACATTTTGTTTGAACGCAATCATCAAACTTAATTAAAAAAGTCATTTAAGCCTTTTCACAGTGAGATCTATGCGATATGGCCGAGAAATGTAATTTTGATGTTAACTCCCAAACCGCTGCGCAGAAGTCAACCAAATTTCACCCAATAGTGTATTGTATCACATTCTAGTAGTTACATTTGAAAATTTCGTTCTAGGACATTTGGTTTGAGCGCAATCATTAAACTTAGGTCAAAAAAGCCATTTAAGCCTTTTCACAGTGAGATCTATGCGATATGGCCGAGAAATGTAATTTTGATGTTAACTCCCAAACCGCTGCGCAGAAGTCAACTAAACTTCACCCAATAGTGTATTGTATCACATTCTAGTAGTTACATTTGAAAATTTCGTTCTAGGACATTTGGTTTGAGCGCAATCATTAAACTTAATTAAAAAAGTCATTTAAGCCTTTTCACAGTGAGATCTATGCGATATGGCCGAGAAATGTAATTTTGATGTTAACTCCCAAACCGCTGCGCAGAAGTCAACCAAACTTCACCCATTAGTGTATTGTATCACAATCTAGTAATTACATGTGGAAATTTGGTTCTAGGACATTTGATTTGAGCGCAATCCTCAAACTTAGGTCAAAAAAGCCATTTAAGCCTTTTCACAGTGAGATCTATGCGATATGGCCGAGAAATGTAATTTTGATGTTAACTCCCAAACCGCTGCGCAGAAGTCAACCAAACTTCACCCAATAGTGTATTGTATCACAATCTAGTAGTTATATTTGAAAATTTTGTTCTATGACATTTTGTTTGAACGCAATCATCAAACTTAATTAAAAAAGTCATTTAAGCCTTTTCACAGTGAGATCTATGCGATATGGCCGAGAAATGTAATTTTGATGTTAACTCCCAAACCGCCTCGCAGAAGTCAACCAAACTTCACCCATTAGTGTGTTGTATCACAATCTAGTAGTTACATGTGGAAATTTGGTTATTGGACATTTGGTTTGAGCGCAATCATTAAACTTAGGTCAAAAAAGCCATTTAAGCCTTTTCACAGTGAGATCTATGCGATATGGCCGAGAAATGTAATTTTGATGTTAACTCCAAAACCGCTGCGCAGAAGTCAACCAAACTTCACCCAATAGTGTATTGTATCACAATCTAGTAGTTACATTTGAAAATTTTGTTCTAGGAAATTTTGTTTGAGCGCAATCATCAAACTTAATTAAAAAAGTCATTTAAGCCTTTTCACAGTGAGATCTATGCGATATGGCCGAGAAATGTAATTTTGATGTTAACTCCCAAACCTCTGCGCAGAAGTCAACCAAACTTCACCCATTAGTGTATTGTATCACAATCTAGTAGTTACATGTGGAAATTTGGTTCTAGGACATTTGATTTGAGCGCAATCCTCAAACTTAGGTCAAAAAAGCCATTTAAGCCTTTTCACAGTGAGATCCATGCGATATGGCCGAGAAATGTAATTTTGATGTTAACTCCCAAACCGCTGCGCAGAAGTCAACCAAACTTCACCCAATAGTGTATTGTATCACATTCTAGTAGTTACATTTGAAAATTTCGTTCTAGGACATTTGGTTTGAGCGCAATCTTTAAACTTAGGTCAAAAAAGCCATTTAAGCCTTTTCACAGTGAGATCTATGCGATATGGCCGAGAAATGTAATTTTGATGTTAACTCCCAAACCGCTGCGCAGAAGTCAACCAAACTTCACCCAATAGTGTATTGTATCACAATCTAGTAGTTACATTTGAAAATTTTGTTCTAGGACATTTTGTTTGAACGCAATCATCAAACTTAATTAAAAAAGTCATTTAAGCCTTTTCACAGTGAGATCTATGCGATATGGCCGAGAAATGTAATTTTGATGTTAACTCCCAAACCGCTGCGCAGAAGTCAACCAAACTTCACCCAATAGTGTATTTTATCACAATCTAGTAGTTACATTTGGAAATTTAGTTCTTGGACATTTGATTTGAGCGCAATCATTAAACTTAATTAAAAAAGTCATTTAAGCCTTTTCACAGTGAGATCTATGCGATATGGCCGAGAAATGTAATTTTGATGTTAACTCCCAAACCGCTGCGCAGAAGTCAACCAAACTTCACCCAATAGTGTATTGTATCACATTCTAGTAGTTACATTTGAAAATTTCGTTCTAGGACATTTGATTTGAGCGCAATCCTCAAACTTAGGTCAAAAAAGCCATTTAAGCCTTTTCACAGTGAGATCTATGCGATATGGCCGAGAAATGTAATTTTGATGTTAACTCCCAAACCGCTGCGCAGAAGTCAACCAAACTTCACCCAATAGTGTATTGTATCACAATCTAGTAGTTACATTTGAAAATTTTGTTCTAGGAAATTTTGTTTGAGCGCAATCATCAAACTTAATTAAAAATGTCATTTAAGCCTTTTCACAGTGAGATCTATGCGATATGGCCGAGAAATGTAATTTTGATGTTAACTCCCAAACCGCTGCGCAGAAGTCAACCAAATTTCACCCAATAGTGTATTGTATCACAATCTAGTAGTTACATTTGAAAATTTTGTTCCAGGAAATTTTGTTTGAGCGCAATCATCAAACTTAATTAAAAAAGTCATTTAAGCCTTTTCACAGTGAGATCTATACGATATGGCCGAGAAATGTAATTTTGATGTTAACTCCCAAACCTCTGCGCAGAAGTCAACCAAACTTCACCCATTAGTGTATTGTATCACAATCTAGTAGTTACATGTGGAAATTTGGTTCTAGGACATTTGATTTGAGCGCAATCCTCAAACTTAGGTCAAAAAAGCCATTTAAGCCTTTTCACAGTGAGATCTATGCGATATGGCCGAGAAATGTAATTTTGATGTTAACTCCCAAACCGCTGCGCAGAAGTCAATTAAACTTCACCCATTAGTGTATTGTATCACAATCTAGTAGTTACATGTGGAAATTTGGTTCTAGGACATTTGATTTGAGCGCAATCCTCAAACTTAGGTCAAAAAAGCCATTTAAGCCTTTTCACAGTGAGATCTATGCGATATGGCCGAGAAATGTAATTTTGATGTTAACTCCCAAACCGCTGCGCAGAAGTCAATTAAACTTCACCCAATAGTGTATTGTATCACATTCTAGTAGTTACATTTGAAAATTTCGTTCTAGGACATTTGGTTTGAGCGCAATCTTTAAACTTAGGTCAAAAAAGCCATTTAAGCCTTTTCACAGTGAGATCTATGCGATATGGCCGAGAAATGTAATTTTGATGTTAACTCCCAAACCGCTGCGCAGAAGTCAACCAAACTTCACCCAATAGTGTATTGTATCACAATCTAGTAGTTACATTTGAAAATTTTGTTCTAGGACATTTTGTTTGAACGCAATCATCAAACTTAATTAAAAAAGTCATTTAAGCCTTTTCACAGTGAGATCTATGCGATATGGCCGAGAAATGTAATTTTGATGTTAACTCCCAAACCGCTGCGCAGAAGTCAACCAAACTTCACCCAATAGTGTATTGTATCACAATCTAGTAGTTACATTTGAAAATTTTGTTCTATGACATTTTGTTTGAACGCAATCATCAAACTTAATTAAAAAAGTCATTTAAGCCTTTTCACAGTGAGATCTATGCGATATGGCCGAGAAATGTAATTTTGATGTTAACTCCCAAACCGCTGCGCAGAAGTCAACCAAACTTCACCCATTAGTGTATTGTATCACAATCTAGTAGTTACATGTGGAAATTTGGTTATTGGACATTTGGTTTGAGCGCAATCATTAAACTTAGGTCAAAAAAGCCATTTAAGCCTTTTCACAGTGAGATCTATGCGATATGGCCGAGAAATGTAATTTTGATGTTAACTCCCAAACCGCTGCGCAGAAGTCAACCAAACTTCACCCAATAGTGTATTGTATCACAATCTAGTAGTTACATTTGAAAATTTTGTTCTAGGACATTTTGTTTGAACGCAATTATCAAACTTAATTAAAAAAGTCATTTAAGCCTTTTCACAGTGAGATCTATGCGATATGGCCGAGAAATGTAATTTTGATGTTAACTCCCAAACCGCTGCGCAGAAGTCAACCAAACTTCACCCAATAGTGTATTGTATCACAATCTAGTAGTTACATTTGGAAATTTGGTTCTTGGACATTTGATTTGAGCGCAATCCTAAAACTTAGGTCAAAAAAGCCATTTAAGCCTTTTCACAGTGAGATCTATGCGATATGGCCGAGAAATGTAATTTTGATGTTAACTCCCAAACCGCTGCGCAGAAGTCAACCAAACTTCACCCAATAGTGTATTGTATCACAATCTAGTAGTTACATTTGAAAATTTTGTTCTAGGACATTTTGTTTGAACGCAATCATCAAACTTAATTAAAAAAGTCATTTAAGCCTTTTCACAGTGAGATCTATGCGATATGGCCGAGAAATGTAATTTTGATGTTAACTCCCAAACCGCTGCGCAGAAGTCAACCAAATTTCACCCAATAGTGTATTGTATCACATTCTAGTAGTTACATTTGAAAATTTCGTTCTAGGACATTTGGTTTGAGCGCAATCATTAAACTTAGGTCAAAAAAGCCATTTAAGCCTTTTCACAGTGAGATCTATGCGATATGGCCGAGAAATGTAATTTTGATGTTAACTCCCAAACCGCTGCGCAGAAGTCAACCAAACTTCACCCATTAGTGTATTGTATAACAATCTAGTAATTACATGTGGAAATTTGGTTCTAGGACATTTGATTTGAGCGCAATCCTCAAACTTAGGTCAAAAAAGCCATTTAAGCCTTTTCACAGTGAGATCTATGCGATATGGCCGAGAAATGTAATTTTGATGTTAACTCCCAAACCGCTGCGCAGAAGTCAACCAAACTTCACCCAATAGTGTATTGTATCACAATCTAGTAGTTATATTTGAAAATTTTGTTCTATGACATTTTGTTTGAACGCAATCATCAAACTTAATTAAAAAAGTCATTTAAGCCTTTTCACAGTGAGATCTATGCGATATGGCCGAGAAATGTAATTTTGATGTTAACTCCCAAACCGCCTCGCAGAAGTCAACCAAACTTCACCCATTAGTGTGTTGTATCACAATCTAGTAGTTACATGTGGAAATTTGGTTATTGGACATTTGGTTTGAGCGCAATCATTAAACTTAGGTCAAAAAAGCCATTTAAGCCTTTTCACAGTGAGATCTATGCGATATGGCCGAGAAATGTAATTTTGATGTTAACTCCAAAACCGCTGCGCAGAAGTCAACCAAACTTCACCCAATAGTGTATTGTATCACAATCTAGTAGTTACATTTGAAAATTTTGTTCTAGGAAATTTTGTTTGAGCGCAATCATCAAACTTAATTAAAAAAGTCATTTAAGCCTTTTCACAGTGAGATCTATGCGATATGGCCGAGAAATGTAATTTTGATGTTAACTCCCAAACCTCTGCGCAGAAGTCAACCAAACTTCACCCATTAGTGTATTGTATCACAATCTAGTAGTTACATGTGGAAATTTGGTTCTAGGACATTTGATTTGAGCGCAATCCTCAAACTTAGGTCAAAAAAGCCATTTAAGCCTTTTCACAGTGAGATCTATGCGATATGGCCGAGAAATGTAATTTTGATGTTAACTCCCAAACCGCTGCGCAGAAGTCAACCAAACTTCACCCAATAGTGTATTGTATCACATTCTAGTAGTTACATTTGAAAATTTCGTTCTAGGACATTTGGTTTGAGCGCAATCTTTAAACTTAGGTCAAAAAAGCCATTTAAGCCTTTTCACAGTGAGATCTATGCGATATGGCCGAGAAATGTAATTTTGATGTTAACTCCCAAACCGCTGCGCAGAAGTCAACCAAACTTCACCCAATAGTGTATTGTATCACAATCTAGTAGTTACATTTGAAAATTTTGTTCTAGGACATTTTGTTTGAACGCAATCATCAAACTTAATTAAAAAAGTCATTTAAGCCTTTTCACAGTGAGATCTATGCGATATGGCCGAGAAATGTAATTTTGATGTTAACTCCCAAACCGCTGCGCAGAAGTCAACCAAACTTCACCCAATAGTGTATTTTATCACAATCTAGTAGTTACATTTGGAAATTTAGTTCTTGGACATTTGATTTGAGCGCAATCATTAAACTTAATTAAAAAAGTCATTTAAGCCTTTTCACAGTGAGATCTATGCGATATGGCCGAGAAATGTAATTTTGATGTTAACTCCCAAACCGCTGCGCAGAAGTCAACCAAACTTCACCCATTAGTGTATTGTATCACAATCTAGTAGTTACATGTGAAAATTTGGTTCTAGGACATTTGATTTGAGCGCAATCCTCAAACTTAGGTCAAAAAAGCCATTTAAGCCTTTTCACAGTGAGATCTATGCGATATGGCCGAGAAATGTAATTTTGATGTTAACTCCCAAACCGCTGCGCAGAAGTCAACCAAACTTCACCCAATAGTGTATTGTATCACATTCTAGTAGTTACATTTGAAAATTTCGTTCTAGGACATTTGATTTGAGCGCAATCCTCAAACTTAGGTCAAAAAAGCCATTTAAGCCTTTTCACAGTGAGATCTATGCGATATGGCCGAGAAATGTAATTTTGATGTTAACTCCCAAACCGCTGCGCAGAAGTCAACCAAACTTCACCCAATAGTGTATTGTATCACAATCTAGTAGTTACATTTGAAAATTTTGTTCTAGGAAATTTTGTTTGAGCGCAATCATCAAACTTAATTAAAAATGTCATTTAAGCCTTTTCACAGTGAGATCTATGCGATATGGCCGAGAAATGTAATTTTGATGTTAACTCCCAAACCGCTGCGCAGAAGTCAACCAAACTTCACCCATTAGTGTATTGTATCACAATCTAGTAGTTACATGTGAAAATTTGGTTCTAGGACATTTGATTTGAGCGCAATCCTCAAACTTAGGTCAAAAAAGCCATTTAAGCCTTTTCACAGTGAGATCTATGCGATATGGCCGAGAAATGTAATTTTGATGTTAACTCCCAAACCGCTGCGCAGAAGTCAACCAAACTTCACCCAATAGTGTATTGTATCACATTCTAGTAGTTACATTTGAAAATTTCGTTCTAGGACATTTGGTTTGAGCGCAATCATTAAACTTAGGTCAAAAAAGCCATTTAAGCCTTTTCACAGTGAGATCTATGCGATATGGCCGAGAAATGTAATTTTGATGTTAACTCCCAAACCGCTGCGCAGAAGTCAACCAAACTTCACCCATTAGTGTATTGTATCACAATCTAGTAGTTACATGTGAAAATTTCGTTCTAGGACATTTGGTTTGAGCGCAATCATTAAACTTAGGTCAAAAAAGCCATTTAAGCCTTTTCACAGTGAGATCTATGCGATATGGCCGAGAAATGTAATTTTGATGTTAACTCCCAAACCGCTGCGCAGAAGTCAACTAAACTTCACCCAATAGTGTATTGTATCACATTCTAGTAGTTACATTTGAAAATTTCGTTCTAGGACATTTGGTTTGAGCGCAATCATTAAACTTAATTAAAAAAGTCATTTAAGCCTTTTCACAGTGAGATCTATGCGATATGGCCGAGAAATGTAATTTTGATGTTAACTCCCAAACCGCTGCGCAGAAGTCAACCAAACTTCACCCATTAGTGTATTGTATCACAATCTAGTAATTACATGTGGAAATTTGGTTCTAGGACATTTGATTTGAGCGCAATCCTCAAACTTAGGTCAAAAAAGCCATTTAAGCCTTTTCACAGTGAGATCTATGCGATATGGCCGAGAAATGTAATTTTGATGTTAACTCCCAAACCGCTGCGCAGAAGTCAACCAAACTTCACCCAATAGTGTATTGTATCACAATCTAGTAGTTACATTTGAAAATTTTGTTCTATGACATTTTGTTTGAACGCAATCATCAAACTTAATTAAAAAAATCATTTAAGCCTTTTCACAGTGAGATCTATGCGATATGGCCGAGAAATGTAATTTTGATGTTAACTCCCAAACCGCTGCGCAGAAGTCAACCAAACTTCACCCATTAGTGTATTGTATCACAATCTAGTAGTTACATTTGAAAATTTTGTTCCAGGAAATTTTGTTTGAGCGCAATCATCAAACTTAATTAAAAAAGTCATTTAAGCCTTTTCACAGTGAGATCTATACGATATGGCCGAGAAATGTAATTTTGATGTTAACTCCCAAACCTCTGCGCAGAAGTCAACCAAACTTCACCCATTAGTGTATTGTATCACAATCTAGTAGTTACATGTGGAAATTTGGTTCTAGGACATTTGATTTGAGCGCAATCCTCAAACTTAGGTCAAAAAAGCCATTTAAGCCTTTTCACAGTGAGATCTATGCGATATGGCCGAGAAATGTAATTTTGATGTTAACTCCCAAACCGCTGCGCAGAAGTCAATTAAACTTCACCCATTAGTGTATTGTATCACAATCTAGTAGTTACATGTGGAAATTTGGTTCTAGGACATTTGATTTGAGCGCAATCCTCAAACTTAGGTCAAAAAAGCCATTTAAGCCTTTTCACAGTGAGATCTATGCGATATGGCCGAGAAATGTAATTTTGATGTTAACTCCCAAACCGCTGCGCAGAAGTCAATTAAACTTCACCCAATAGTGTATTGTATCACATTCTAGTAGTTACATTTGAAAATTTCGTTCTAGGACATTTGGTTTGAGCGCAATCTTTAAACTTAGGTCAAAAAAGCCATTTAAGCCTTTTCACAGTGAGATCTATGCGATATGGCCGAGAAATGTAATTTTGATGTTAACTCCCAAACCGCTGCGCAGAAGTCAACCAAACTTCACCCAATAGTGTATTGTATCACAATCTAGTAGTTACATTTGAAAATTTTGTTCTAGGACATTTTGTTTGAACGCAATCATCAAACTTAATTAAAAAAGTCATTTAAGCCTTTTCACAGTGAGATCTATGCGATATGGCCGAGAAATGTAATTTTGATGTTAACTCCCAAACCGCTGCGCAGAAGTCAACCAAACTTCACCCAATAGTGTATTGTATCACAATCTAGTAGTTACATTTGAAAATTTTGTTCTATGACATTTTGTTTGAACGCAATCATCAAACTTAATTAAAAAAGTCATTTAAGCCTTTTCACAGTGAGATCTATGCGATATGGCCGAGAAATGTAATTTTGATGTTAACTCCCAAACCGCTGCGCAGAAGTCAACCAAACTTCACCCATTAGTGTATTGTATCACAATCTAGTAGTTACATGTGGAAATTTGGTTATTGGACATTTGGTTTGAGCGCAATCATTAAACTTAGGTCAAAAAAGCCATTTAAGCCTTTTCACAGTGAGATCTATGCGATATGGCCGAGAAATGTAATTTTGATGTTAACTCCCAAACCGCTGCGCAGAAGTCAACCAAACTTCACCCAATAGTGTATTGTATCACAATCTAGTAGTTACATTTGAAAATTTTGTTCTAGGACATTTTGTTTGAACGCAATTATCAAACTTAATTAAAAAAGTCATTTAAGCCTTTTCACAGTGAGATCTATGCGATATGGCCGAGAAATGTAATTTTGATGTTAACTCCCAAACCGCTGCGCAGAAGTCAACCAAACTTCACCCAATAGTGTATTGTATCACAATCTAGTAGTTACATTTGGAAATTTGGTTCTTGGACATTTGATTTGAGCGCAATCCTAAAACTTAGGTCAAAAAAGCCATTTAAGCCTTTTCACAGTGAGATCTATGCGATATGGCCGAGAAATGTAATTTTGATGTTAACTCCCAAACCGCTGCGCAGAAGTCAACCAAACTTCACCCAATAGTGTATTGTATCACAATCTAGTAGTTACATTTGAAAATTTTGTTCTAGGACATTTTGTTTGAACGCAATCATCAAACTTAATTAAAAAAGTCATTTAAGCCTTTTCACAGTGAGATCTATGCGATATGGCCGAGAAATGTAATTTTGATTTTAACTCCCAAACCGCTGCGCAGAAGTCAACCAAATTTCACCCAATAGTGTATTGTATCACATTCTAGTAGTTACATTTGAAAATTTCGTTCTAGGACATTTGGTTTGAGCGCAATCATTAAACTTAGGTCAAAAAAGCCATTTAAGCCTTTTCACAGTGAGATCTATGCGATATGGCCGAGAAATGTAATTTTGATGTTAACTCCCAAACCGCTGCGCAGAAGTCAACTAAACTTCACCCAATAGTGTATTGTATCACATTCTAGTAGTTACATTTGAAAATTTCGTTCTAGGACATTTGGTTTGAGCGCAATCATTAAACTTAATTAAAAAAGTCATTTAAGCCTTTTCACAGTGAGATCTATGCGATATGGCCGAGAAATGTAATTTTGATGTTAACTCCCAAACCGCTGCGCAGAAGTCAACCAAACTTCACCCATTAGTGTATTGTATCACAATCTAGTAATTACATGTGGAAATTTGGTTCTAGGACATTTGATTTGAGCGCAATCCTCAAACTTAGGTCAAAAAAGCCATTTAAGCCTTTTCACAGTGAGATCTATGCGATATGGCCGAGAAATGTAATTTTGATGTTAACTCCCAAACCGCTGCGCAGAAGTCAACCAAACTTCACCCAATAGTGTATTGTATCACAATCTAGTAGTTATATTTGAAAATTTTGTTCTATGACATTTTGTTTGAACGCAATCATCAAACTTAATTAAAAAAGTCATTTAAGCCTTTTCACAGTGAGATCTATGCGATATGGCCGAGAAATGTAATTTTGATGTTAACTCCCAAACCGCCTCGCAGAAGTCAACCAAACTTCACCCATTAGTGTGTTGTATCACAATCTAGTAGTTACATGTGGAAATTTGGTTATTGGACATTTGGTTTGAGCGCAATCATTAAACTTAGGTCAAAAAAGCCATTTAAGCCTTTTCACAGTGAGATCTATGCGATATGGCCGAGAAATGTAATTTTGATGTTAACTCCAAAACCGCTGCGCAGAAGTCAACCAAACTTCACCCAATAGTGTATTGTATCACAATCTAGTAGTTACATTTGAAAATTTTGTTCTAGGAAATTTTGTTTGAGCGCAATCATCAAACTTAATTAAAAAAGTCATTTAAGCCTTTTCACAGTGAGATCTATGCGATATGGCCGAGAAATGTAATTTTGATGTTAACTCCCAAACCTCTGCGCAGAAGTCAACCAAACTTCACCCATTAGTGTATTGTATCACAATCTAGTAGTTACATGTGGAAATTTGGTTCTAGGACATTTGATTTGAGCGCAATCCTCAAACTTAGGTCAAAAAAGCCATTTAAGCCTTTTCACAGTGAGATCTATGCGATATGGCCGAGAAATGTAATTTTGATGTTAACTCCCAAACCGCTGCGCAGAAGTCAACCAAACTTCACCCAATAGTGTATTGTATCACATTCTAGTAGTTACATTTGAAAATTTCGTTCTAGGACATTTGGTTTGAGCGCAATCTTTAAACTTAGGTCAAAAAAGCCATTTAAGCCTTTTCACAGTGAGATCTATGCGATATGGCCGAGAAATGTAATTTTGATGTTAACTCCCAAACCGCTGCGCAGAAGTCAACCAAACTTCACCCAATAGTGTATTGTATCACAATCTAGTAGTTACATTTGAAAATTTTGTTCTAGGACATTTTGTTTGAACGCAATCATCAAACTTAATTAAAAAAGTCATTTAAGCCTTTTCACAGTGAGATCTATGCGATATGGCCGAGAAATGTAATTTTGATGTTAACTCCCAAACCGCTGCGCAGAAGTCAACCAAACTTCATCCAATAGTGTATTGTATCACAATCTAGTAGTTACATTTGAAAATTTTGTTCTAGGACATTTTGTTTGAACGCAATCATCAAACTTAATTAAAAAAGTCATTTAAGCCTTTTCACGGTGAGATCTATGCGATATGGCCGAGAAATGTAATTTTGATGTTAACTCCCAAACCGCTGCGCAGAAGTCAACCAAACTTCACCCAATAGTGTATTGTATCACATTCTAGTAGTTACATTTGAAAATTTCGTTCTAGGACATTTGGTTTGAGCGCAATCATTAAACTTAGGTCAAAAAAGCCATTTAAGCCTTTTCACAGTGAGATCTATGCGATATGGCCGAGAAATGTAATTTTGATGTTAACTCCCAAACCGCTGCGCAGAAGTCAACTAAACTTCACCCAATAGTGTATTGTATCACATTCTAGTAGTTACATTTGAAAATTTCGTTCTAGGACATTTGGTTTGAGCGCAATCATTAAACTTAGGTCAAAAAAGCCATTTAAGCCTTTTCACAGTGAGATCTATGCGATATGGCCGAGAAATGTAATTTTGATGTTAACTCCCAAACCGCTGCGCAGAAGTCAACCAAACTTCACCCAATAGTGTATTGTATCACAATCTAGTAGTTACATTTGAAAATTTTGTTCTAGGACATTTTGTTTGAACGCAATCATCAAACTTAATTAAAAAAGTCATTTAAGCCTTTTCACGGTGAGATCTATGCGATATGGCCGAGAAATGTAATTTTGATGTTAACTCCCAAACCGCTGCGCAGAAGTCAACCAAACTTCACCCAATAGTGTATTGTATCACATTCTAGTAGTTACATTTGAAAATTTCGTTCTAGGACATTTGGTTTGAGCGCAATCATTAAACTTAGGTCAAAAAAGCCATTTAAGCCTTTTCACAGTGAGATCTATGCGATATGGCCGAGAAATGTAATTTTGATGTTAACTCCCAAACCGCTGCGCAGAAGTCAACTAAACTTCACCCAATAGTGTATTGTATCACATTCTAGTAGTTACATTTGAAAATTTCGTTCTAGGACATTTGGTTTGAGCGCAATCATTAAACTTAATTAAAAAAGTCATTTAAGCCTTTTCACAGTGAGATCTATGCGATATGGCCGAGAAATGTAATTTTGATGTTAACTCCCAAACCGCTGCGCAGAAGTCAACCAAACTTCACCCATTAGTGTATTGTATCACAATCTAGTAATTACATGTGGAAATTTGGTTCTAGGACATTTGATTTGAGCGCAATCCTCAAACTTAGGTCAAAAAAGCCATTTAAGCCTTTTCACAGTGAGATCTATGCGATATGGCCGAGAAATGTAATTTTGATGTTAACTCCCAAACCGCTGCGCAGAAGTCAACCAAACTTCACCCAATAGTGTATTGTATCACAATCTAGTAGTTACATTTGAAAATTTTGTTCTATGACATTTTGTTTGAACGCAATCATCAAACTTAATTAAAAAAGTCATTTAAGCCTTTTCACAGTGAGATCTATGCGATATGGCCGAGAAATGTAATTTTGATGTTAACTCCCAAACCGCTGCGCAGAAGTCAACCAAACTTCACCCATTAGTGTATTGTATCACAATCTAGTAGTTACATGTAGAAATTTGGTTATTGGACATTTGGTTTGAGCGCAATCATTAAACTTAGGTCAAAAAAGCCATTTAAGCCTTTTCACAGTGAGATCTATGCGATATGGCCGAGAAATGTAATTTTGATGTTAACTCCCAAACCGCTGCGCAGAAGTCAACCAAACTTCACCCAATAGTGTATTGTATCACAATCTAGTAGTTACATTTGAAAATTTTGTTCTAGGAAATTTTGTTTGAGCGCAATCATCAAACTTAATTAAAAAAGTCATTTAAGCCTTTTCACAGTGAGATCTATACGATATGGCCGAGAAATGTAATTTTGATGTTAACTCCCAAACCTCTGCGCAGAAGTCAACCAAACTTCACCCATTAGTGTATTGTATCACAATCTAGTAGTTACATGTGGAAATTTGGTTCTAGGACATTTGATTTGAGCGCAATCCTCAAACTTAGGTCAAAAAAGCCATTTAAGCCTTTTCACAGTGAGATCTATGCGATATGGCCGAGAAATGTAATTTTGATGTTAACTCCCAAACCGCTGCGCAGAAGTCAACCAAATTTCACCCAATAGTGTATTGTATCACATTCTAGTAGTTACATTTGAAAATTTCGTTCTAGGACATTTGGTTTGAGCGCAATCTTTAAACTTAGGTCAAAAAAGCCATTTAAGCCTTTTCACAGTGAGATCTATGCGATATGGCCGAGAAATGTAATTTTGATGTTAACTCCCAAACCGCTGCGCAGAAGTCAACCAAACTTCACCCAATAGTGTATTGTATCACAATCTAGTAGTTACATTTGAAAATTTTGTTCTAGGACATTTTGTTTGAACGCAATCATCAAACTTAATTAAAAAAGTCATTTAAGCCTTTTCACAGTGAGATCTATGCGATATGGCCAAGAAATGTAATTTTGATGTTAACTCCCAAACCGCTGCGCAGAAGTCAACCAAACTTCACCCAATAGTGTATTGTGTCACAATCTAGTAGTTACATTTGGAAATTTGGTTCTTGGACATTTGATTTGAGCGCAATCCTCAAACTTAGGTCAAAAAAGCCATTTAAGCCTTTTCACAGTGAGATCTATGCGATATGGCCGAGAAATGTAATTTTGATGTTAACTCCCAAACCGCTGCGCAGATGTCAACCAAACTTCACCCAATAGTGTATTGTATCACAATCTAGTAGTTACATTTGAAAATTTTGTTCTAGGACATTTTGTTTGAACGCAATCATCAAACTTAATTAAAAAAGTCATTTAAGCCTTTTCACAGTGAGATCTATGCGATATGGCCGAGAAATGTAATTTTGATGTTAACTCCCAAACCGCTGCGCAGAAGTCAACCAAACTTCACCCAATAGTGTATTGTATCACATTCTAGTAGTTACATTTGAAAATTTCGTTCTAGGACATTTGGTTTGAGCGCAATCATTAAACTTAGGTCAAAAAAGCCATTTAAGCCTTTTCACAGTGAGATCTATGCGATATGGCCGAGAAATGTAATTTTGATGTTAACTCCCAAACCGCTGCGCAGAAGTCAACCAAACTTCACCCAATAGTGTATTGTATCACAATCTAGTAGTTACATTTGAAAATTTTGTTCTAGGAAATTTTGTTTGAGCGCAATCATCAAACTTAATTAAAAAAGTCATTTAAGCCTTTTCACAGTGAGATCTATGCGATATGGCCGAGAAATGTAATTTTGATGTTAACTCCCAAACCGCTGCGCAGAAATCAACCAAACTTCACCCATTAGTGTATTGTATCACAATCTAGTAGTTACATGTGAAAATTTGGTTCTAGGACATTTGATTTGAGCGCAATCCTCAAACTTAGGTCAAAAAAGCCATTTAAGCCTTTTCACAGTGAGATCTATGCGATATGGCCGAGAAATGTAATTTTGATGTTAACTCCCAAACCGCTGCGCAGAAGTCAACCAAACTTCACCCAATAGTGTATTGTATCACAATCTAGTAGTTACATTTGGAAATTTGGTTCTTGGACATTTGATTTGAGCGCAATCCTCAAACTTAGGTCAAAAAAGCCATTTAAGCCTTTTCACAGTGAGATCTATGCGATATGGCCGAGAAATGTAATTTTGATGTTAACTCCAAAACCGCTGCGCAGAAGTCAACCAAACTTCACCCAATAGTGTATTGTATCACAATCTAGTAGTTACATTTGAAAATTTTGTTCTAGGAAATTTTGTTTGAGCGCAATCATCAAACTTAATTAAAAATGTCATTTAAGCCTTTTCACAGTGAGATCTATGCGATATGGCCGAGAAATGTAATTTTGATGTTAACTCCCAAACCGCTGCGCAGAAGTCAACCAAACTTCACCCATTAGTGTATTGTATCACAATCTAGTAGTTACATGTGAAAATTTGGTTCTAGGACATTTGATTTGAGCGCAATCCTCAAACTTAGGTCAAAAAAGCCATTTAAGCCTTTTCACAGTGAGATCTATGCGATATGGCCGAGAAATGTAATTTTGATGTTAACTCACAAACCGCTGCGCAGAAGTCAACCAAACTTCACCCAATAGTGTATTGTATCACATTCTAGTAGTTACATTTGAAAATTTCGTTCTAGGACATTTGGTTTGAGCGCAATCATTAAACTTAGGTCAAAAAAGCCATTTAAGCCTTTTCACAGTGAGATCTATGCGATATGGCCGAGAAATGTAATTTTGATGTTAACTCCCAAACCGCTGCGCAGAAGTCAACCAAACTTCACCCAATAGTGTATTGTATCACATTCTAGTAGTTACATTTGAAAATTTCGTTCTAGGACATTTGGTTTGAGCGCAATCATTAAACTTAATTAAAAAAGTCATTTAAGCCTTTTCACAGTGAGATCTATGCGATATGGCCGAGAAATGTAATTTTGATGTTAACTCCCAAACCGCTGCGCAGAAGTCAACCAAACTTCACCCATTAGTGTATTGTATCACAATCTAGTAATTACATGTGGAAATTTGGTTCTAGGACATTTGATTTGAGCGCAATCCTCAAACTTAGGTCAAAAAAGCCATTTAAGCCTTTTCACAGTGAGATCTATGCGATATGGCCGAGAAATGTAATTTTGATGTTAACTCCCAAACCGCTGCGCAGAAGTCAACCAAACTTCACCCAATAGTGTATTGTATCACAATCTAGTAGTTACATTTGAAAATTTTGTTCTATGACATTTTGTTTGAACGCAATCATCAAACTTAATTAAAAAAGTCATTTAAGCCTTTTCACAGTGAGATCTATGCGATATGGCCGAGAAATGTAATTTTGATGTTAACTCCCAAACCTCTGCGCAGAAGTCAACCAAACTTCACCCATTAGTGTATTGTATCACAATCTAGTAGTTACATGTGGAAATTTGGTTCTAGGACATTTGATTTGAGCGCAATCCTCAAACTTAGGTCAAAAAAGCCATTTAAGCCTTTTCACAGTGAGATCTATGCGATATGGCCGAGAAATGTAATTTTGATGTTAACTCCCAAACCGCTGCGCAGAAGTCAACCAAACTTCACCCAATAGTGTATTGTATCACATTCTAGTAGTTACATTTGAAAATTTCGTTCTAGGACATTTGGTTTGAGCGCAATCTTTAAACTTAGGTCAAAAAAGCCATTTAAGCCTTTTCACAGTGAGATCTATGCGATATGGCCGAGAAATGTAATTTTGATGTTAACTCCCAAACCGCTGCGCAGAAGTCAACCAAACTTCACCCAATAGTGTATTGTATCACAATCTAGTAGTTACATTTGAAAATTTTGTTCTAGGACATTTTGTTTGAACGCAATCATCAAACTTAATTAAAAAAGTCATTTAAGCCTTTTCACAGTGAGATCTATGCGATATGGCCGAGAAATGTAATTTTGATGTTAACTCCCAAACCGCTGCGCAGAAGTCAACCAAACTTCACCCAATAGTGTATTGTATCACAATCTAGTAGTTACATTTGGAAATTTGGTTCTTGGACATTTGATTTGAGCGCAATCCTCAAACTTAGGTCAAAAAAGCCATTTAAGCCTTTTCACAGTGAGATCTATGCGATATGGCCGAGAAATGTAATTTTGATGTTAACTCCCAAACCGCTGCGCAGAAGTCAACCAAACTTCACCCAATAGTGTATTGTATCACAATCTAGTAGTTACATTTGAAAATTTTGTTCTAGGACATTTTGTTTGAACGCAATCATCAAACTTAATTAAAAAAGTCATTTAAGCCTTTTCACAGTGAGATCTATGCGATATGGCCGAGAAATGTAATTTTGATGTTAACTCCCAAACCGCTGCGCAGAAGTCAACCAAACTTCACCCAATAGTGTATTTTATCACAATCTAGTAGTTACATTTGGAAATTTAGTTCTTGGACATTTGATTTGAGCGCAATCATTAAACTTAATTAAAAAAGTCATTTAAGCCTTTTCACAGTGAGATCTATGCGATATGGCCGAGAAATGTAATTTTGATGTTAACTCCCAAACCGCTGCGCAGAAGTCAACCAAACTTCACCCATTAGTGTATTGTATCACAATCTAGTAATTACATGTGGAAATTTGGTTCTAGGACATATGATTTGAGCGCAATCCTCAAACTTAGGTCAAAAAAGCCATTTAAGCCTTTTCACAGTGAGATCTATGCGATATGGCCGAGAAATGTAATTTTGATGTTAACTCCCAAACCGCTGCGCAGAAGTCAACCAAACTTCACCCAATAGTGTATTGTATCACAATCTAGTAGTTACATTTGGAAATTTGGTTCTTGGACATTTGATTTGAGCGCAATCCTCAAACTTAGGTCAAAAAAGCCATTTAAGCCTTTTCACAGTGAGATCTATGCGATATGGCCGAGAAATGTAATTTTGATGTTAACTCCCAAACCGCTGCGCAAAAGTCAACCAAACTTCACCCAATAGTGTATTGTATCACAATCTAGTAGTTACATTTGAAAATTTTGTTCTAGGAAATTTTGTTTGAGCGCAATCATCAAACTTAATTAAAAATGTCATTTAAGCCTTTTCACAGTGAGATCTATGCGATATGGCCGAGAAATGTAATTTTGATGTTAACTCCCAAACCGCTGCGCAGAAGTCAACCAAACTTCACCCATTAGTGTATTGTATCACAATCTAGTAGTTACATGTGAAAATTTGGTTCTAGGACATTTGATTTGAGCGCAATCCTCAAACTTAGGTCAAAAAAGCCATTTAAGCCTTTTCACAGTGAGATCTATGCGATATGGCCGAGAAATGTAATTTTGATGTTAACTCCCAAACCGCTGCGCAGAAGTCAACCAAACTTCACCCAATAGTGTATTGTATCACATTCTAGTAGTTACATTTGAAAATTTCGTTCTAGGACATTTGGTTTGAGCGCAATCATTAAACTTAGGTCAAAAAAGCCATTTAAGCCTTTTCACAGTGAGATCTATGCGATATGGCCGAGAAATGTAATTTTGATGTTAACTCCCAAACCGCTGCGCAGAAGTCAACTAAACTTCACCCAATAGTGTATTGTATCACATTCTAGTAGTTACATTTGAAAATTTCGTTCTAGGACATTTGGTTTGAGCGCAATCATTAAACTTAATTAAAAAAGTCATTTAAGCCTTTTCACAGTGAGATCTATGCGATATGGCCGAGAAATGTAATTTTGATGTTAACTCCCAAACCGCTGCGCAGAAGTCAACCAAACTTCACCCATTAGTGTATTGTATCACAATCTAGTAATTACATGTGGAAATTTGGTTCTAGGACATTTGATTTGAGCGCAATCCTCAAACTTAGGTCAAAAAAGCCATTTAAGCCTTTTCACAGTGAGATCTATGCGATATGGCCGAGAAATGTAATTTTGATGTTAACTCCCAAACCGCTGCGCAGAAGTCAACCAAACTTCACCCAATAGTGTATTGTATCACAATCTAGTAGTTACATTTGAAAATTTTGTTCTATGACATTTTGTTTGAACGCAATCATCAAACTTAATTAAAAAAGTCATTTAAGCCTTTTCACAGTGAGATCTATGCGATATGGCCGAGAAATGTAATTTTGATGTTAACTCCCAAACCGCTGCGCAGAAGTCAACCAAACTTCACCCATTAGTGTATTGTATCACAATCTAGTAGTTACATGTGGAAATTTGGTTATTGGACATTTGGTTTGAGCGCAATCATTAAACTTAGGTCAAAAAAGCCATTTAAGCCTTTTCACAGTGAGATCTATGCGATATGGCCGAGAAATGTAATTTTGATGTTAACTCCCAAACCGCTGCGCAGAAGTCAACCAAACTTCACCCAATAGTGTATTGTATCACAATCTAGTAGTTACATTTGAAAATTTTGTTCTAGGACATTTTGTTTGAGCGCAATCATCAAACTTAATTAAAAAAGTCATTTAAGCCTTTTCACAGTGAGATCTATGCGATATGGCCGAGAAATGTAATTTTGATGTTAACTCCCAAACCGCTGCGCAGAAATCAACCAAACTTCACCCATTAGTGTATTGTATCACAATCTAGTAGTTACATGTGAAAATTTGGTTCTAGGACATTTGATTTGAGCGCAATCCTCAAACTTAGGTCAAAAAAGCCATTTAAGCCTTTTCACAGTGAGATCTATGCGATATGGCCGAGAAATGTAATTTTGATGTTAACTCCCAAACCGCTGCGCAGAAGTCAACCAAACTTCACCCAATAGTGTATTGTATCACAATCTAGTAGTTACATTTGGAAATTTGGTTCTTGGACATTTGATTTGAGCGCAATCCTCAAACTTAGGTCAAAAAAGCCATTTAAGCCTTTTCACAGTGAGTTCTATGCGATATGTCCGAGAAATGTAATTTTGATGTTAACTCCCAAACCGCTGCGCAGAAGTCAACCAAACTTCACCCAATAGTGTATTGTATCACAATCTAGTAGTTACATTTGAAAATTTTGTTCTAGGACATTTTGTTTGAACGCAATCATCAAACTTAATTAAAAAAGTCATTTAAGCCTTTTCACAGTGAGATCTATGCGATATGGCCGAGAAATGTAATTTTGATGTTAACTCCCAAACCGCTGCGCAGAAGTCAACCAAACTTCATCCAATAGTGTATTGTATCACAATCTAGTAGTTACATTTGAAAATTTTGTTCTAGGACATTTTGTTTGAACGCAATCATCAAACTTATTTAAAAAAGTCATTTAAGCCTTTTCACGGTGAGATCTATGCGATATGGCCGAGAAATGTAATTTTGATGTTAACTCCCAAACCGCTGCGCAGAAGTCAACCAAACTTCACCCAATAGTGTATTGTATCACATTCTAGTAGTTACATTTGAAAATTTCGTTCTAGGACATTTGGTTTGAGCGCAATCATTAAACTTAGGTCAAAAAAGCCATTTAAGCCTTTTCACAGTGAGATCTATGCGATATGGCCGAGAAATGTAATTTTGATGTTAACTCCCAAACCGCTGCGCAGAAGTCAACTAAACTTCACCCAATAGTGTATTGTATCACATTCTAGTAGTTACATTTGAAAATTTCGTTCTAGGACATTTGGTTTGAGCGCAATCATTAAACTTAGGTCAAAAAAGCCATTTAAGCCTTTTCACAGTGAGATCTATGCGATATGGCCGAGAAATGTAATTTTGATGTTAACTCCCAAACCGCTGCGCAGAAGTCAACCAAACTTCACCCAATAGTGTATTGTATCACAATCTAGTAGTTACATTTGAAAATTTTGTTCTAGGACATTTTGTTTGAACGCAATCATCAAACTTAATTAAAAAAGTCATTTAAGCCTTTTCACGGTGAGATCTATGCGATATGGCCGAGAAATGTAATTTTGATGTTAACTCCCAAACCGCTGCGCAGAAGTCAACCAAACTTCACCCAATAGTGTATTGTATCACATTCTAGTAGTTACATTTGAAAATTTCGTTCTAGGACATTTGGTTTGAGCGCAATCATTAAACTTAGGTCAAAAAAGCCATTTAAGCCTTTTCACAGTGAGATCTATGCGATATGGCCGAGAAATGTAATTTTGATGTTAACTCCCAAACCGCTGCGCAGAAGTCAACTAAACTTCACCCAATAGTGTATTGTATCACATTCTAGTAGTTACATTTGAAAATTTCGTTCTAGGACATTTGGTTTGAGCGCAATCATTAAACTTAATTAAAAAAGTCATTTAAGCCTTTTCACAGTGAGATCTATGCGATATGGCCGAGAAATGTAATTTTGATGTTAACTCCCAAACCGCTGCGCAGAAGTCAACCAAACTTCACCCATTAGTGTATTGTATCACAATCTAGTAATTACATGTGGAAATTTGGTTCTTGGACATTTGATTTGAGCGCAATCCTCAAACTTAGGTCAAAAAAGCCATTTAAGCCTTTTCACAGTGAGATCTATGCGATATGGCCGAGAAATGTAATTTTGATGTTAACTCCCAAACCGCTGCGCAGAAGTCAACCAAACTTCACCCAATAGTGTATTGTATCACAATCTAGTAGTTACATTTAAAAATTTTGTTCTATGACATTTTGTTTGAACGCAATCATCAAACTTAATTAAAAAAGTCATTTAAGCCTTTTCACAGTGAGATCTATGCGATATGGCCGAGAAATGTAATTTTGATGTTAACTCCCAAACCGCTGCGCAGAAGTCAACCAAACTTCACCCATTAGTGTATTGTATCACAATCTAGTAGTTACATGTAGAAATTTGGTTATTGGACATTTGGTTTGAGCGCAATCATTAAACTTAGGTCAAAAAAGCCATTTAAGCCTTTTCACAGTGAGATCTATGCGATATGGCCGAGAAATGTAATTTTGATGTTAACTCCCAAACCGCTGCGCAGAAGTCAACCAAACTTCACCCAATAGTGTATTGTATCACAATCTAGTAGTTACATTTGAAAATTTTGTTCTAGGAAATTTTGTTTGAGCGCAATCATCAAACTTAATTAAAAAAGTCATTTAAGCCTTATCACAGTGAGATCTATACGATATGGCCGAGAAATGTAATTTTGATGTTAACTCCCAAACCGCTGCGCAGAAGTCAACCAAACTTCACCCATTAGTGTATTGTATCACAATCTAGTAGTTACATGTGGAAATTTGGTTATTGGACATTTGATTTGAGCGCAATCATTAAACTTAGGTCAAAAAAGCCATTTAAGCCTTTTCACAGTGAGATCTATGCGATATGGCCGAGAAATGTAATTTTGATGTTAACTCCCAAACCGCTGCGCAGAAGTCAACCAAACTTCACCCATTAGTGTATTGTATCACAATCTAGTAGTTACATTTGAAAATTTGGTTCTAGGACATTTGGTTTGAGCGCAATCCTTAAACTTAGGTCAAAAAAGCCATTTAAGCCTTTTCACAGTGAGATCTATGCGATATGGCCGAGAAATGTAATTTTGATGTTAACTCCCAAACCGCTGCGCAGAAGTCAACCAAACTTCACCCAATAGTGTATTGTATCACAATCTAGTAGTTACATTTGAAAATTTTGTTCTAGGACATTTTGTTTGAACGCAATCATCAAACTTAATTAAAAAAGTCATTTAAGCCTTTTCACAGTGAGATCTATGCGATATGGCCGAGAAATGTAATTTTGATGTTAACTCCCAAACCGCTGCGCAGAAGTCAACCAAACTTCACCCATTAGTGTATTGTGTCACAATCTAGTAGTTACATTTGGAAATTTGGTTCTTGGACATTTGATTTGAGCGCAATCCTCAAACTTAGGTCAAAAAAGCCATTTAAGCCTTTTCACAGTGAGATCTATGCGATATGGCCGAGAAATGTAATTTTGATGTTAACTCCCAAACCGCTGCGCAGAAGTCAACCAAACTTCACCCAATAGTGTATTGTATCACAATCTAGTAGTTACATTTGAAAATTTCGTTCTAGGACATTTGGTTTGAGCGCAATCTTTAAACTTAGGTCAAAAAAGCCATTTAAGCCTTTTCACAGTGAGATCTATGCGATATGGCCGAGAAATGTAATTTTGATGTTAACTCCCAAACCGCTGCGCAGAAGTCAACCAAACTTCACCCAATAGTGTATTGTATCACAATCTAGTAGTTACATTTGAAAATTTCGTTCTAGGACATTTGGTTTGAGCGCAATCATTAAACTTAGGTCAAAAAAGCCATTTAAGCCTTTTCACAGTGAGATCTATGCGATATGGCCGAGAAATGTAATTTTGATGTTAACTCCCAAACCGCTGCGCAGAAGTCAACCAAACTTCACCCAATAGTGTATTTTATCACAATCTAGTAGTTACATTTGAAAATTTTGTTCTAGGAAATTTTGTTTGAGCGCAATCATTAAACTTAATTAAAAAAGTCATTTAAGCCTTTTCACAGTGAGATCTATGCGATATGGCCGAGAAATGTAATTTTGATGTTAACTCCCAAACCGCTGCGCAGAAATCAACCAAACTTCACCCATTAGTGTATTGTATCACAATCTAGTAATTACATGTGGAAATTTGGTTCTAGGACATATGATTTGAGCGCAATCCTCAAACTTAGGTCAAAAAAGCCATTTAAGCCTTTTCACAGTGAGATCTATGCGATATGGCCGAGAAATGTAATTTTGATGTTAACTCCCAAACCGCTGCGCAGAAGTCAACCAAACTTCACCCAATAGTGTATTGTATCACAATCTAGTAGTTACATTTGGAAATTTGGTTCTTGGACATTTGATTTGAGCGCAATCCTCAAACTTAGGTCAAAAAAGCCATTTAAGCCTTTTCACAGTGAGATCTATGCGATATGGCCGAGAAATGTAATTTTGATGTTAACTCCCAAACCGCTGCGCAGAAGTCAACCAAACTTCACCCAATAGTGTATTGTATCACAATCTAGTAGTTACATTTGAAAATTTTGTTCTAGGAAATTTTGTTTGAGCGCAATCATCAAACTTAATTAAAAATGTCATTTAAGCCTTTTCACAGTGAGATCTATGCGATATGGCCGAGAAATGTAATTTTGATGTTAACTCCCAAACCGCTGCGCAGAAGTCAACCAAACTTCACCCATTAGTGTATTGTATCACAATCTAGTAGTTACATGTGAAAATTTGGTTCTAGGACATTTGATTTGAGCGCAATCCTCAAACTTAGGTCAAAAAAGCCATTTAAGCCTTTTCACAGTGAGATCTATGCGATATGGCCGAGAAATGTAATTTTGATGTTAACTCCCAAACCGCTGCGCAGAAGTCAACCAAACTTCACCCAATAGTGTATTGTATCACATTCTAGTAGTTACATTTGAAAATTTCGTTCTAGGACATTTGGTTTGAGCGCAATCATTAAACTTAGGTCAAAAAAGCCATTTAAGCCTTTTCACAGTGAGATCTATGCGATATGGCCGAGAAATGTAATTTTGATGTTAACTCCCAAACCGCTGCGCAGAAGTCAACTAAACTTCACCCAATAGTGTATTGTATCACATTCTAGTAGTTACATTTGAAAATTTCGTTCTAGGACATTTGGTTTGAGCGCAATCATTAAACTTAATTAAAAAAGTCATTTAAGCCTTTTCACAGTGAGATCTATGCGATATGGCCGAGAAATGTAATTTTGATGTTAACTCCCAAACCGCTGCGCAGAAGTCAACCAAACTTCACCCATTAGTGTATTGTATCACAATCTAGTAATTACATGTGGAAATTTGGTTCTAGGACATTTGATTTGAGCGCAATCCTCAAACTTAGGTCAAAAAAGCCATTTAAGCCTTTTCACAGTGAGATCTATGCGATATGGCCGAGAAATGTAATTTTGATGTTAACTCCCAAACCGCTGCGCAGAAGTCAACCAAACTTCACCCAATAGTGTATTGTATCACAATCTAGTAGTTACATTTGAAAATTTTGTTCTATGACATTTTGTTTGAACGCAATCATCAAACTTAATTAAAAAAGTCATTTAAGCCTTTTCACAGTGAGATCTATGCGATATGGCCGAGAAATGTAATTTTGATGTTAACTCCCAAACCGCTGCGCAGAAGTCAACCAAACTTCACCCATTAGTGTATTGTATCACAATCTAGTAGTTACATGTAGAAATTTGGTTATTGGACATTTGGTTTGAGCGCAATCATTAAACTTAGGTCAAAAAAGCCATTTAAGCCTTTTCACAGTGAGATCTATGCGATATGGCCGAGAAATGTAATTTTGATGTTAACTCCCAAACCGCTGCGCAGAAGTCAACCAAACTTCACCCAATAGTGTATTGTATCACAATCTAGTAGTTACATTTGAAAATTTTGTTCTAGGAAATTTTGTTTGAGCGCAATCATCAAACTTAATTAAAAAAGTCATTTAAGCCTTTTCACAGTGAGATCTATACGATATGGCCGAGAAATGTAATTTTGATGTTAACTCCCAAACCTCTGCGCAGAAGTCAACCAAACTTCACCCATTAGTGTATTGTATCACAATCTAGTAGTTACATGTGGAAATTTGGTTCTAGGACATTTGATTTGAGCGCAATCCTCAAACTTAGGTCAAAAAAGCCATTTAAGCCTTTTCACAGTGAGATCTATGCGATATGGCCGAGAAATGTAATTTTGATGTTAACTCCCAAACCGCTGCGCAGAAGTCAACCAAATTTCACCCAATAGTGTATTGTATCACATTCTAGTAGTTACATTTGAAAATTTCGTTCTAGGACATTTGGTTTGAGCGCAATCTTTAAACTTAGGTCAAAAAAGCCATTTAAGCCTTTTCACAGTGAGATCTATGCGATATGGCCGAGAAATGTAATTTTGATGTTAACTCCCAAACCGCTGCGCAGAAGTCAACCAAACTTCACCCAATAGTGTATTGTATCACAATCTAGTAGTTACATTTGAAAATTTTGTTCTATGACATTTTGTTTGAACGCAATCATCAAACTTAATTAAAAAAGTCATTTAAGCCTTTTCACAGTGAGATCTATGCGATATGGCCGAGAAATGTAATTTTGATGTTAACTCCCAAACCTCTGCGCAGAAGTCAACCAAACTTCACCCATTAGTGTATTGTATCACAATCTAGTATTTACATGTGGAAATTTGGTTCTAGGACATTTGATTTGAGCGCAATCCTCAAACTTAGGTCAAAAAAGCCATTTAAGCCTTTTCACAGTGAGATCTATGCGATATGGCCGAGAAATGTAATTTTGATGTTAACTCCCAAACCGCTGCGCAGAAGTCAACCAAACTTCACCCAATAGTGTATTGTATCACATTCTAGTAGTTACATTTGAAAATTTCGTTCTAGGACATTTGGTTTGAGCGCAATCTTTAAACTTAGGTCAAAAAAGCCATTTAAGCCTTTTCACAGTGAGATCTATGCGATATGGCCGAGAAATGTAATTTTGATGTTAACTCCCAAACCGCTGCGCAGAAGTCAACCAAACTTCACCCAATAGTGTATTGTATCACAATCTAGTAGTTACATTTGAAAATTTTGTTCTAGGACATTTTGTTTGAACGCAATCATCAAACTTAATTAAAAAAGTCATTTAAGCCTTTTCACAGTGAGATCTATGCGATATGGCCGAGAAATGTAATTTTGATGTTAACTCCCAAACCGCTGCGCAGAAGTCAACCAAACTTCACCCAATAGTGTATTGTATCACAATCTAGTAGTTACATTTGGAAATTTGGTTCTTGGACATTTGATTTGAGCGCAATCCTCAAACTTAGGTCAAAAAAGCCATTTAAGCCTTTTCACAGTGAGATCTATGCGATATGGCCGAGAAATGTAATTTTGATGTTAACTCCCAAACCGCTGCGCAGAAGTCAACCAAACTTCACCCAATAGTGTATTGTATCACAATCTAGTAGTTACATTTGAAAATTTTGTTCTAGGACATTTTGTTTGAACGCAATCATCAAACTTAATTAAAAAAGTCATTTAAGCCTTTTCACAGTGAGATCTATGCGATATGGCCGAGAAATGTAATTTTGATGTTAACTCCCAAACCGCTGCGCAGAAGTCAACCAAACTTCACCCAATAGTGTATTTTATCACAATCTAGTAGTTACATTTGGAAATTTAGTTCTTGGACATTTGATTTGAGCGCAATCATTAAACTTAATTAAAAAAGTCATTTAAGCCTTTTCACAGTGAGATCTATGCGATATGGCCGAGAAATGTAATTTTGATGTTAACTCCCAAACCGCTGCGCAGAAGTCAACCAAACTTCACCCATTAGTGTATTGTATCACAATCTAGTAATTACATGTGGAAATTTGGTTCTAGGACATATGATTTGAGCGCAATCCTCAAACTTAGGTCAAAAAAGCCATTTAAGCCTTTTCACAGTGAGATCTATGCGATATGGCCGAGAAATGTAATTTTGATGTTAACTCCCAAACCGCTGCGCAGAAGTCAACCAAACTTCACCCAATAGTGTATTGTATCACAATCTAGTAGTTACATTTGGAAATTTGGTTCTTGGACATTTGATTTGAGCGCAATCCTCAAACTTAGGTCAAAAAAGCCATTTAAGCCTTTTCACAGTGAGATCTATGCGATATGGCCGAGAAATGTAATTTTGATGTTAACTCCCAAACCGCTGCGCAGAAGTCAACCAAACTTCACCCAATAGTGTATTGTATCACAATCTAGTAGTTACATTTGAAAATTTTGTTCTAGGAAATTTTGTTTGAGCGCAATCATCAAACTTAATTAAAAATGTCATTTAAGCCTTTTCACAGTGAGATCTATGCGATATGGCCGAGAAATGTAATTTTGATGTTAACTCCCAAACCGCTGCGCAGAAGTCAACCAAACTTCACCCATTAGTGTATTGTATCACAATCTAGTAGTTACATGTGAAAATTTGGTTCTAGGACATTTGATTTGAGCGCAATCCTCAAACTTAGGTCAAAAAAGCCATTTAAGCCTTTTCACAGTGAGATCTATGCGATATGGCCGAGAAATGTAATTTTGATGTTAACTCCCAAACCGCTGCGCAGAAGTCAACCAAACTTCACCCAATAGTGTATTGTATCACATTCTAGTAGTTACATTTGAAAATTTCGTTCTAGGACATTTGGTTTGAGCGCAATCATTAAACTTAGGTCAAAAAAGCCATTTAAGCCTTTTCACAGTGAGATCTATGCGATATGGCCGAGAAATGTAATTTTGATGTTAACTCCCAAACCGCTGCGCAGAAGTCAACTAAACTTCACCCAATAGTGTATTGTATCACATTCTAGTAGTTACATTTGAAAATTTCGTTCTAGGACATTTGGTTTGAGCGCAATCATTAAACTTAATTAAAAAAGTCATTTAAGCCTTTTCACAGTGAGATCTATGCGATATGGCCGAGAAATGTAATTTTGATGTTAACTCCCAAACCGCTGCGCAGAAGTCAACCAAACTTCACCCATTAGTGTATTGTATCACAATCTAGTAATTACATGTGGAAATTTGGTTCTAGGACATTTGATTTGAGCGCAATCCTCAAACTTAGGTCAAAAAAGCCATTTAAGCCTTTTCACAGTGAGATCTATGCGATATGGCCGAGAAATGTAATTTTGATGTTAACTCCCAAACCGCTGCGCAGAAGTCAACCAAACTTCACCCAATAGTGTATTGTATCACAATCTAGTAGTTACATTTGAAAATTTTGTTCTATGACATTTTGTTTGAACGCAATCATCAAACTTAATTAAAAAAGTCATTTAAGCCTTTTCACAGTGAGATCTATGCGATATGGCCGAGAAATGTAATTTTGATGTTAACTCCCAAACCGCTGCGCAGAAGTCAACCAAACTTCACCCATTAGTGTATTGTATCACAATCTAGTAGTTACATGTGGAAATTTGGTTATTGGACATTTGGTTTGAGCGCAATCATTAAACTTAGGTCAAAAAAGCCATTTAAGCCTTTTCACAGTGAGATCTATGCGATATGGCCGAGAAATGTAATTTTGATGTTAACTCCCAAACCGCTGCGCAGAAGTCAACCAAACTTCACCCAATAGTGTATTGTATCACATTCTAGTAGTTACATTTGAAAATTTCGTTCTAGGACATTTGGTTTGAGCGCAATCTTTAAACTTAGGTCAAAAAAGCCATTTAAGCCTTTTCACAGTGAGATCTATGCGATATGGCCGAGAAATGTAATTTTGATGTTAACTCCCAAACCGCTGCGCAGAAGTCAACCAAACTTCACCCAATAGTGTATTGTATCACAATCTAGTAGTTACATTTGAAAATTTTGTTCTAGGACATTTTGTTTGAACGCAATCATCAAACTTAATTAAAAAAGTCATTTAAGCCTTTTCACAGTGAGATCTATGCGATATGGCCGAGAAATGTAATTTTGATGTTAACTCCCAAACCGCTGCGCAGAAGTCAACCAAACTTCACCCAATAGTGTATTGTATCACAATCTAGTAGTTACATTTGGAAATTTGGTTCTTGGACATTTGATTTGAGCGCAATCCTCAAACTTAGGTCAAAAAAGCCATTTAAGCCTTTTCACAGTGAGATCTATGCGATATGGCCGAGAAATGTAATTTTGATGTTAACTCCCAAACCGCTGCGCAGAAGTCAACCAAACTTCACCCAATAGTGTATTGTATCACAATCTAGTAGTTACATTTGAAAATTTTGTTCTAGGACATTTTGTTTGAACGCAATCATCAAACTTAATTAAAAAAGTCATTTAAGCCTTTTCACAGTGAGATCTATGCGATATGGCCGAGAAATGTAATTTTGATGTTAACTCCCAAACCGCTGCGCAGAAGTCAACCAAACTTCACCCAATAGTGTATTTTATCACAATCTAGTAGTTACATTTGGAAATTTAGTTCTTGGACATTTGATTTGAGCGCAATCATTAAACTTAATTAAAAAAGTCATTTAAGCCTTTTCACAGTGAGATCTATGCGATATGGCCGAGAAATGTAATTTTGATGTTAACTCCCAAACCGCTGCGCAGAAGTCAACCAAACTTCACCCATTAGTGTATTGTATCACAATCTAGTAATTACATGTGGAAATTTGGTTCTAGGACATATGATTTGAGCGCAATCCTCAAACTTAGGTCAAAAAAGCCATTTAAGCCTTTTCACAGTGAGATCTATGCGATATGGCCGAGAAATGTAATTTTGATGTTAACTCCCAAACCGCTGCGCAGAAGTCAACCAAACTTCACCCAATAGTGTATTGTATCACAATCTAGTAGTTACATTTGGAAATTTGGTTCTTGGACATTTGATTTGAGCGCAATCCTCAAACTTAGGTCAAAAAAGCCATTTAAGCCTTTTCACAGTGAGATCTATGCGATATGGCCGAGAAATGTAATTTTGATGTTAACTCCCAAACCGCTGCGCAGAAGTCAACCAAACTTCACCCAATAGTGTATTGTATCACAATCTAGTAGTTACATTTGAAAATTTTGTTCTAGGAAATTTTGTTTGAGCGCAATCATCAAACTTAATTAAAAATGTCATTTAAGCCTTTTCACAGTGAGATCTATGCGATATGGCCGAGAAATGTAATTTTGATGTTAACTCCCAAACCGCTGCGCAGAAGTCAACCAAACTTCACCCATTAGTGTATTGTATCACAATCTAGTAGTTACATGTGAAAATTTGGTTCTAGGACATTTGATTTGAGCGCAATCCTCAAACTTAGGTCAAAAAAGCCATTTAAGCCTTTTCACAGTGAGATCTATGCGATATGGCCGAGAAATGTAATTTTGATGTTAACTCCCAAACCGCTGCGCAGAAGTCAACCAAACTTCACCCAATAGTGTATTGTATCACATTCTAGTAGTTACATTTGAAAATTTCGTTCTAGGACATTTGGTTTGAGCGCAATCATTAAACTTAGGTCAAAAAAGCCATTTAAGCCTTTTCACAGTGAGATCTATGCGATATGGCCGAGAAATGTAATTTTGATGTTAACTCCCAAACCGCTGCGCAGAAGTCAACTAAACTTCACCCAATAGTGTATTGTATCACATTCTAGTAGTTACATTTGAAAATTTCGTTCTAGGACATTTGGTTTGAGCGCAATCATTAAACTTAATTAAAAAAGTCATTTAAGCCTTTTCACAGTGAGATCTATGCGATATGGCCGAGAAATGTAATTTTGATGTTAACTCCCAAACCGCTGCGCAGAAGTCAACCAAACTTCACCCATTAGTGTATTGTATCACAATCTAGTAATTACATGTGGAAATTTGGTTCTAGGACATTTGATTTGAGCGCAATCCTCAAACTTAGGTCAAAAAAGCCATTTAAGCCTTTTCACAGTGAGATCTATGCGATATGGCCGAGAAATGTAATTTTGATGTTAACTCCCAAACCGCTGCGCAGAAGTCAACCAAACTTCACCCAATAGTGTATTGTATCACAATCTAGTAGTTACATTTGAAAATTTTGTTCTATGACATTTTGTTTGAACGCAATCATCAAACTTAATTAAAAAAGTCATTTAAGCCTTTTCACAGTGAGATCTATGCGATATGGCCGAGAAATGTAATTTTGATGTTAACTCCCAAACCGCTGCGCAGAAGTCAACCAAACTTCACCCATTAGTGTATTGTATCACAATCTAGTAGTTACATGTGGAAATTTGGTTATTGGACATTTGGTTTGAGCGCAATCATTAAACTTAGGTCAAAAAAGCCATTTAAGCCTTTTCACAGTGAGATCTATGCGATATGGCCGAGAAATGTAATTTTGATGTTAACTCCCAAACCGCTGCGCAGAAGTCAACCAAACTTCACCCAATAGTGTATTGTATCACAATCTAGTAGTTACATTTGAAAATTTTGTTCTAGGAAA